>NW_025422298.1:0-123305 GCF_011764305.1 Mustela putorius furo | reverse complement strand
TAGGGTCTCCCAAACACATGTGACATGAAATCGTACTGAAAAGATGATTCCCGAAACTTTTGCCTTGCAGTTTAGGGAGAGATTAGGGACACTGCCCCTCGCCTGCACTGTTTTTTTTCTGGGTGTTCATGGCAAATGCCCAGTCACACTGCCACATGTAGCAACCCAAGGGCACAGCTGCCACACCCTCCCGGAGAAACTCCCGGTCCTCCTGACCTCCATTCTGGCCAACCCAGCACACCCACAGTCCTCCTGAGTGTCCCATGTCATGGTACATGTCACACAAGGCTTTCGGTAGGGCTAGGGCATGGCATGACCAACCTATAGAGCTTGAAGTACCTGAAGTTAGGGGGGAGTTTCATGTGGTCACTCAAGCTGTAGTTTATATCCACGGGGGCCGCTGAATGTGGGGGTAGCCTCATGGGTCCATGGTTTTTTTTTCCCACTGTAGGGTTTTTGCACATGTCAAAATACCAAGGTTTCATTCTGGGAGTCAGGAGGACTCCTAGTTTATGGCTCATGGGCCCTCCATATGGAGGCATTCAAGAGCAGGGGTCTGGGTATGGATGCCTGAAAACCAAATCTTGGGTTAAGATTAGGGCCTAGGTACATGCAAACCTGATCTGCAAGCTCTGCAGTGAGCTCCCCAGGGGACTGAATTGAAAAGGGGGGGGGCTCAGGCTGAGGGTCACAATATGGGTTTATGTCCAGGTCAGACTCCGAAGTGTGTGTGGCCTCAGGGACCATAAAGGTTTCTCCTACTCTGAGGGTTTTTACACAGCTCCAAATTACAAGATTTCCTCCTGGGGGGCATGGGTCAGGACGAGTTGTGTTTTGTGGCTCAGAGGTCCTCCACATGGAGGGATTCTAGACCAGGTCTCCGGGGACAGATGTCTGAAAAACCCAAGCTAGGATTAGGATTAGGGCCGAGGCACATGCCAAATCCAAACTGCTGGCTCTGGGGCCAGCTACCTGTGTGGATGACTATTGGTTGGGGCTGTACCAGAATGTATTAGGTCCAATGCTGGCTTCCACAAATGGGGGTGGCCTCGGCAGCCATGCAGGTTTCTCCTAATCTGTGCACTTGTGCAGCTCTATAGAACACAGTTTTCTCTGGAGGGCAGGCAGAGTCCCTTGGTTTGGCTCTGGAGTCCCCAATTCTGGAGGGCTTGTGGGGCATGACTCTGGGGATGGAAGTTGGAAAATGCAAGCTAGGGTTTGGGTTGGGGCCTAAGGCATGGCAGACCTGATCTTCAAACTCTGAGGCGAGCTCCTTGGGATCTGAATATAGAGGACTAGTCAGGCGGTCGATCAGGCTGGAATTTGTATCCATGAGGGTTTCAAAATGTGGGGCTTGCCTCATGGAGCCATAGATGTTTCTCCCGCTCTGGCGGTTTTAAGCTGGGACAAAGAGCAAGGTATCCTTCTAGAGAACAGTAGGAGTCCCATTTTATGGCTCAGGGGTTCTCCGTATGGAAGGATTGGAGACTAGGCCTATGAGTATGGATGCCTGAAAGCCAATTTAGACCTACGATTAGGGCCTAGCGGCATGCCAGGTCCAATCTGCTGGCTCTGTTGCAAGCTACCCAGGGGGCTGAATTGAAAATGGTGCCCAGGCTCAGGGTCACAATATGGATTTGTGTCCCAATGTGGCCTCTGAACTAGGGGACAACCTCAGGGGCCATGCATGTTTCTCCCTAATCTGGGCTTTTTTTTGCAGCTCCATAGGACATAGTTTCCTTTTGGATGGCAGACAGAATCTTGTGGTGCGGCTCCAGAGTCCCCATTCTTAAGGCCTTGTGGGCCAAGAGTTTTGAGACAGAAGTCTGAAAACCCAAACTAGGGTTTGAGTTACAGCCTAGGGCATGACTCTCTGATCTGCAGATTCTGAGGCAAACTCCCGGGGATCTGATGTAGGGGCAAGTGTGAGGTTGGCGTTTGTGTCTATGAGGTCTGCTGAATGTTGGGGTGGCCTCATGGGGCCATAGAGTTTTCTCCTGCTCTGGGTTTTATGTTCACTTGCAAAAAGCAAGGTTCCTTCTGGTGTACAGGAGTCCTGTTTTATGGTTCAGGTGTGTGCCATATGGAGGGATATGAGGAGGGCTCTGGGTATGGATGCCTGAATCCCCAATCTAGGTTTAGGATTAAGGTCTAGGGGCATTGCAGGTCCTATCTGCTGGCTCTGGGACCAGCTACCTGGGTGACTGACTGGAGGTCAGGGCTCAAGGTAAATGTCAGAATGTGTTTTACTGTCGAGGGATGGCCTCCTTAAATGGGGTTAGAATCAGGAGCATTCAGGTTTCTCCTAAACTGGGATTCTGTGCAGTTCCATATGGCATGGTTTCCTTCTGGAGGGCAGGCAGAGTCCTGTGGTGTGGCTCCAGAGATCCCAAACTAGAGTGATTGTGGTTCAGGACTCTGGGGACGGAAGTTTGAAACCCAAGCTAAGTTTATAATTAGGGCCTAGGACATTGCAGGCCGAATCTGCAAAAGCTGAGGCGAGGTCCCAGAATTTCAAATAGGGCAAGTGTCAAGCAGTTGCTCAGGCTGAAATTTATTTCTATGAGAGCTGAAAAATGTGAGGGTGGTCTCATAGGGCCATTGAGGTTTCTCCTACTCTAGAGGGTTTTGTGCAGCTGCAAAGAGGAAGCACTCCTTCTGGGGTACAGGCAAAGTCCTCTTTTATGGCTCAGGGGTTCCCCCTATGGAGGGATTTGAGAGCAGGGCTCTGGATATAGATGCTGGAAAATCCAACCTAGGGTTAGGATTAAGGCATAGGGACATGGCAGGCCTGATCTGTTGGTTCTGTAGCAAGCTAACCAGGGTTTGGGGCCCTGAGTTGAGAATGGGGCTCAGGCTGAGGGTCACAATGCGGGTATGTGTCCAGTACGGCCTCTGAATGTGAAGGTCGCCTCAGGGTCATGCAGGATTCCTCTATTCTGAGGGATTTACATGGCTTTAATAGCAAGGTTTCCTTCTGTGGGGGCAGGAGGAGTTCTGTTTTGTGGCCCATGGGCCGCCTGTATGGAGGGAATTGAGACCAGGCCTCTATGGATAGATGCCTGATAACCAAAGGTAGGGTTAGGATTAGGCCGAAGGGGCATGGCAGGTAGGATCTGCTGGCTCTGGGGCCAGCTACCTGGGTGGCTGACTAGAGGTCAGGTCTCAAGCTGAGTGTAGGAATGTGCATTACTATCCAGGGATGGCCTCCATAGATGAGGGTGTTCTCAGAGTTTGTGCAGTTTTTTCCTAATCTGTGGGCTTTTGCAGCTCCTTAGGGCTTTGTTTCCCTCAAGAGGGAAGGCAGAAGTTCTGTGGTGTTGCTACACAATCCCCAATGTCGAGGGTTTGTCAGCCAGTACTCTGGTGATGGAAGACTGAAAACCCAAGGTAGGGTGAGAGTTACGGCCTAGGGCATGGCAGGCCTGATCTGTACATGCTGACATGAGCTCCCCAGGACCTGGAGTTGGGGCAAGTGTCAGGTGGTTGCTCTCAGGGTAGCGTTTGTGAACATGAGGGCCACCGAATGTGGGGCTGGCCTCATGGACCCATGAAGGTTTCTCCCCCTCTGGGCATTTTGTGCAGCTCCAAATACCGAGGTTTCCTTCTGGGGGACAGGAGCAGTCCTGTTTTATGGCTCAAGGGATATACCATTTGGAGGGATTCGAGAACAGCCTGAAAATCCAACTGAGGGTTAGCTTTAGGGTCTAGGGACATGTAAGGCCCAATCTGCTGGCTCTGGTGAGAGCTACCAAGGAAAGCAGCTCAGATGAGGGTCACAGTGTGGTTTTGTGTCCAGGATGGTCTCCAAAAGTGGGGGTGCCCTCAGGAGCCATGCAGGTTTCTTTTCCTCTGAGGGTTTTACACAGCTCCAAATAGCAAGGTTTCTTTCTGGATGGCAGGAGGAGTTTTGTTTTGTGACTCAGTGGTCCTCCATATTGATGGATTCAAGACCAGCCCTCTGAATATGAATGCTTGAAAACCCAATAGCTTTAGGGCTTAGGAGCATGGCAGATCTGATTGGCTGGTTATGGGGCCAGCTACCAGGGACACTGAGTGGAGGTCAGTGCTCAAGCTGAGTGTCAGAATGCGTATCACTGTCCAGAGATGGTCTCTGTAAATGGGGGCGGCCTCGGGAGCCGTGCGGTTTTCTTTTAATATGGGGGGTTTGTGCAGCTCCATAGGGCATGGTTTCCTTCTGGATGGCAGGCAGAGTCCTGTTTTGTGGATCCAGACTCCCCGGTCTGGAGGCCATGTGGGCCAGGACTCTGGGGACAGAAGTCTGAAAACCAAAGCCAGGGTGAAGGTCAGGTACTAGGGCATGGAAGGCTCGGTCTGCAGAAGCTGAGGCAAACTGCACAGGATGTGCAGTTAGGATGCATGGACGGCAGTCACTTAGGCTGCTGTTTTGGTCCATGAGGGACGCCGAAAGTGAGGGTGGCCTCATGAAGCCATGGATGTTTCTCTCCCCACTCTGGGGGTTCTGTGCAGCTCCAAATAGCAAGGTTTCCTCCTGGGGGACAGAGGAGTCCTGTTTTATAGCTCAGGGGTCCCACAATTCAGGGATTTGAGAGCATGGCGCTAGGTATGGATGCCTGAAAACCCAACCGAGGTTTAGATTTAGGGCCTAGAGGCATGGCAGGCCTGATCTGCTTGCTCTGGGGTGAGCTACCCATGGGAATGAGTTGAATACTGGGCTTAGGTTGAGAGTCACAATGTGGATTTGTGCCCAGGGCAGCCTCTGAATGTGGGGGTGCCCTCAGGGGACATGTTGGTTTCTCCTACGCTGAGGGTTTTACACAGCTCTAAATGGTAAGGTTTCCTTCTGGGGGGGGGGGGGGCAGGGCGAGCTCTGTTTTGTGGCTCAGGCATTCCCATATGGAGGGATTTGAGACTAGGCCTCTAGGGACAGATGCCCGAAAACACTTGCTAGGGTTAGGGTTTGGGCATTGGGCATGGCAGGCGTGATCTTCAGATGCTGAGGTGAGCCCCCTGGGATGTGAAGTTAGGGAGAATGTCAGGTGTTTGCTCAGGCTATAGTTTGTGTTCATGAAAGGCACTAAATGTGGGGTTGTGTTTAATGGGGTCTTGGAGATTTCTTCCACTCTGGGTTTTTTTTGTTTTGTTTTGCTTTTTTGTTTTTGTTTTGTAGCTCCAAATAGCAAAGTTTCATTCTGGGAGACAGGATATGTCCTGAATTCTGGCTCAATTATCCCCCATGTGGATATGCTGAGAACAGGGCTCAGGGTATGGATAACTGAATTCCTAACTTAGGGTTAAGTAAGGCCTATGGTCATGGCAGCCTTGATCTACTGGTTCTAGGGTGAGCTACAGAAAGGGTTGATTTGATGGGCGCATCCCAGGCTGTGCCAGACTGTATTAGTGACAATGGTGGCCTACAAATGTGGGGTGGAATTGGAGGAGGTAGTGCATGTTTTCTCCTAAACTGGGGGCAGTGCATCTTCATATGGCAGGGTTTCCATCTGGAGGGGAGTTAAAGTCTTGTGGTGTGGCTCAGAGTCCTCAGTCTGGAGGGCTTATGGATCAGGACTCTGGGGAAGAAGTCTGAAAATCCAAGCGAGGGATAGGGTTAAGGCTTAGGGATGGCAGGCCTGATATGTAGATGCTGAGTTTAGCTCCCTGGGATCTGAAATTAGGTCACATGTCAGGTGGTCACTCAGGCTTGAGTTTATGTCCATATGGAACTGGCCAAATGGGGCCATGGAAATTTCTCCCGTTCTGTGGGTTTTGTGTAGTTCCAAATAGCACGGTTTCATTCTGGAGGAAAGAAGGAGTAGTGTTTATGTCTCAGCGGTCCCCTGTATGGAAGTATTAGAGAGATGAGCACTGGGTATGGATGCCTAAAAACCCTATGGACGGCTGAAAACCCTGGAGTTAGAATTGCAGCCTAGAGGAATGGCAGACCTGATCTGCTGGCTCTGAGGTGAGATACCCAAGAGGATAATTTGAGGAGCACAGGCTGTGCCAGACTGCACGTTAGTGCCCAGGTTGGCTTAAATTCGAGGTTGGAATTGAGAGCCTTGCAGCTTTCTCCTAAACAGGAGTTTCTGTGCAGCTCCATAGGACATGGTATCCTTCTGCAGGGCAGGCAGAGTCCTGTGGTGTTTCTCCAGGGTCCCCAATCTGGAGAGCTTTTGGGCAAAACTCTTGGGATAAAAGTCTGAATACCCAACCTAGGTTTAGGGTTAGGGACTAGGGCATGGCAGGCCTGAAATGCAGAAGCTGAGAAGAGCTCCCCGGATTTCAACTTAAGGAGAATGTCAGGTGGTCACTCAGGCGGGAGTTGATGTCCATGAGGGACACCAAATACTGGGGCTGGCCTCATGTGGCCATGGATGTTTCTCCTGCTCCAGGGAGTTTGCACAGCTCCAAATAGCAAGATTTCCTTCTGGGGGACAGGAGGAGCCGTGTTTTCAGGATCAGGGGTACACCATGTTGATGGATTCGAGTGCAGGATTCCAGGTATGGATGCCGGAAAACCCAGCCTATTGCTGGCTTAGGGCCTAGGGCATTGGCAGGCCAGATATGTTGGCTTTCAGGCGAGCTCCTCAGAGGGATGAGTTGACAACCAGGATTAGGCCTGAAAACAGAAGCTAGGGTAAGGATAGGACTAGTGGCATGAAAGGTCTAATCTTCTGGCTCTGGGACCAGCTACTTGGGTGGCTGACTGGAGGACGAGGCTCAAACTCTGTGTCCGAATGTGAATCACTATCCAGGGATGACCTCCATAAGTGGGGTTGGCCTTGGGGACCATGGAGGTTTCTCCAAAACTGGGAGTTTTGTGCAGATCCATAGGGCATGGTTAACTTATGAAAGGCATTGCTGAGTGCTGTGATGTGGCTCCAGAGTCCCCAGTCTGGAGGGCTTGGAGGCCGGGCATCTTGGGATGGAAGCCTGAAAACCCAACCTAGGTTAGGGTTGGGGCCTAGAGACATGGCATGACTGATCTCTCAGAACTGAGGAGGGCTCCCTGAAGGGCTGAGTTGAGGGCGGGCATCAGGCGGTAGATCAGAGTCTTGAGGTTTTGGGTCCATGGGCCTTAGATGCTGGTTTTGCCCTCTGGGGGTATGCATGTTTCTCCCGCTCTGAGGTTTCTGTACAGCTCTAAATGGCACCATTTCTCCCTAGGTGGCCAGCGGAGTGCCTGCATGAGTCTCAGGCATCTGCAATATGCAGGACTTTGGTGCTTACCCTCTGTACAACACGCCTAGGGTAAGGATTAGGGCCTGCGGCATTACAGGCCCAATCTGCCAGCACTGAGTCTGGCTCCTCTCAGGGCTGAGTTGAGGCCATTTCTCCAGCCCTGTGGCGGAATCCGACTTTATGGCTGGGGACTGCTGATGGTTGTGGGACATGCAGATTTCTCCTGCTCTGAGAGTTATGCACATCTCCTATGGGAACTGTTTCCTCCTGGGTAGCAGCCAGAGTCCTGGGGTGTGGCTCGGGTGTCCCCAATCTGAAGGGCTTGGGGGCCAGTTCCGTGGGGACAGAATTCTGAAAAGTCAACATAGGGTTAGGGAATGGGGCATGGCTGATCCAATCTGCTGGTGCTGAGGCAGGTTCCCTGACAGGCTGAGTTGAGGATGGGGGTCAAGCGGCATGTCAGACTCTGGATTTTTTTGTTGTGTGGGCCATCTGCGGTGAGGGTGGCCTCAGGAATCCATGTGGGTCTCTCACAGTCTGAGGGTTCAGGAAGGCTCCAAATGAAAGGGTTTCCCTTCGATGCCAGACAGAGTCCTTAGGTGTGGCCATGGTTCCTAATCTGGAGTGCTTGTTGGCAAGGTCTCTGGGCACGGAAGCCTGAAAACACAAACTGGGGGTTGGGTTAGGACTTAGGAGTATCCAAGCCCCATCTTCCAGCCCTGAGGTGAGAACCCTGGGGTTTGAGTCAAGCCCAGGAATCAGGAAACACGTCAGGCTGTGAGTTTGTGATTGGGGGTTGGTGCTGAGGTTGGGGATGTCCTCAGGGAGGCATGCAGGTTGCTCCATGTGGGTTGTTCCTAGGGTTCTGCATAGCTTAGAATGGCACGCTTTTCTTCTGGATTGCAGACAGACTCGTGGGGTGTGATCTAGAGGTCCTAAACTGGAGGGGCAGTGCCAATGTGGCTTTAGACCTGTGGAGGGTTTTGGGAGCTGCATTAGGAGTTCGTGGAAGGCTCAGCAGTGCCGATTAACGCCACTGGAGGGAGAGGTGAGCTGTGGTGCGAGAGAGCGTAGTAAAGGTGGCAATGCAGCTTGCCACCCCTGGAGGCACTGGAGGCAGTGCCGAGCTGCTGTGGGAAACACACCAGAAGAGGAGTCTGTGCAGCTTGCTGGCTCTGAGGGCAGTGGTGAGGTGCTGGGTGAGAAAAACCTGAAACGTGAGGCACTGCAGCTTATTTTTACAGGACGTAGTGCTGAGCTGAAGACTCTCTGTTTCCCCAGTCTCAAGAGTGGTGGTAACAACTGCTGGAGCTGCTGGGCCCCCACTCAGCATTGTGAAACATTGCCCCAGGTTTGCTGGTAATGTGCTGTCAGGATAGTTCCCGAGGGTCCTCCTGGAACTATCCAGGAGAGCCAGGGAGAGCCCAACCCGTTTCATGGTGCCTTTGGAACCGAAGACTTGAGTGTCTACTTAGAAGAGTCTATTTGCTTCTCTGAAAAGGACAAGGGCATTGGCCGGCTTGAGAAGGAAGTGAAAGAACACTTAAGAATCAAGCATGTGTCTCTCCTTCCTTCTCCCAGGAATCGGAGCAGGTGTGTAGGCTTTAGGTGGGAGGTGCCTACTTATCCGCACCTGACGACCCTTCTTCTCTCTTGTTCCATGAGACGTGAAGTTTGGAAATCAGCGTCTGAATCCGTCATGCAGCTTGTCCCAGGACATCAGCATTCAGAGAAAAGGGCAGGCCGGTGGGGCACAGTGGCACATCCATGCCAGCATGGGAGGTAAAATTTCTCTTTCACCCCAAACATCCTGGGTTTTCTCTCCTCTCCAATGGAGCCAAAAAGTCACATGAGCGCAGCTGTCAGAAATGGAGAGTGGGTGCTAGGGTTCCTGAGTTTCCTTGCAGGGAGCACCTGGCAGGGGATCTCATTTTCTCTGTTGGCTTCTGGCTTACACGGTATTTGGAACATCTCTTTCTAATCAAATCCCCTGGATTCAAAGGGGGAAGATGAGATGAACTTGGTGTGTGTTTTGAAACATAGACCTCATTCCTTCATCTAACAGTGTTGATTCCATGGGTCCTAGGCTGTGGTGGAATGGCCAGCATCTAGAGTTAGGTGGATGTGTGTGGTCAGAGAGAAGCTTGGATGATGGCTTCTCCTTTGTCCATCATGATGTATCCTAAGGGATTCATGTTTTTTATCCAAAGAGTTCCAAGGAGGGCAGAGGGAAAATTCAAAAGGATTCCAAGGAGCCTTGGATGATTGAAAACAGAAGCTTGGCTGTCTAGTTTCACTCGGTCGACCATTTAGAGAGTTGGACATGGCATCCTTTCTCTGCAGTTTCATGGGTGGTGAAGTCAGGAGAGTCTTTGGTAATTCCCCTGGATAGAGGCATTCTGATGGCCTCACAGGGCATGGCATCAGGAACCCTGGGTTGAATTTCTGGGGTTGCTTGATGGACGCTGGGTGAGTCATGTTATCCCCAAGTTTTTTGTTTCCTCCTTAGGAAATTGCTGGCAGGGAATGATCTGCTTCCAGCAAAACCCTCCTGCACTGTCAGTGGGCATGTGGGTTGTTGCAGCCACTCTAGAAAAGAGCATCGTGGTTCCTTTGAAAGCTAAGAACTGAACATCCCTAGAATCCAGCAGTTGCCCTCCTAGGTATCTCCCTATAAGGGAGGGTACACACTGTGATGAGCTCTGGGTGTTCTGTGCAGGTGAGGAATCACAAAATCCTACCACTGAAGCAAAGGAATGAACACTGCATGGAAACATATTGGAACTGAAATAAAGGAAGGAAAGAAGAAGGCCACGTTCTACTTCATGAAGAGCGAGGTAAAAATGGAGTGATTTTCCTTCTCCTTTTCTGTCAATGATCAATTTCAATAACACTGTGGTGGGATACACTAGTTTCTGATTGCATAAGGAGCCCTCAGAAAGCTGCCAGGGAAAGTTTAGACCTCAGAACATGTCCATGTTCCATTGATATGTTCCTTCCAGTTTGCATGTACAATGGTAAGTGGAGAGAAATAGGGCAAAAGAGGAAAGGAGGGGCTGAACATTCGGGAGGTAGCCTTCCCCTGTTTCTTTCTTTTTTAAAAGATTTTATTTTTATATATTTGGCAGAGATCACAAATAGGCGGGGGGGGGGGGGAGGAAAGAGACTCTAGACTGATCAGAGAACCCGATGCAGGACTCGATCCCAGGACGTTGGGATCATGACCTGAGCTTAAGTCAGAGGCTTTAACCCACTGAGTCACCCAGGCTCCCCATCCTTCCCACTTTCTCAAGAAAGCCCTGGGCCTGTTTAAGTTGAGAAGATGGAGAGGAGATCCCAGCTTTGCAGCAGGCAGGGTAGTTCCAGGTCTTCCTAGAGCTAACAGGGTTCACTGAGGAGAGCTGAGCTGTGGGTGTGACAGATCCAAACTGCTGGTCTAGAGGCGGGATCTCTGAGGAGCTGCGTTGAAAATGGGGTTCAGGTGGCATACGAGGCTAGGGGGGGCTGAAGAACATAGGGGAGTACTCATGTGGACACACAGGTTTCTCTCTTTCTGACAGTTCCTTGCCAGTCCAAACAGACTGGTTTCCTTCTAGGTGGCAGGTGGACTCCTATGGTTTGACTCTAGGGTTCCCAACCCAGAGGGCTTGCTGGACAGACCCCTGTAGAAGGAAGCATGAAAACACAACTTAGGGTTGGGGTAATGGCCTTGGGGAATTGCAGCTCTGATCCACCAGCGGTGATTCAGATTCCCCTCAGGGTTGAGTTGAGGGAGCTCATCGTGCAGTGTGGCAGAATCGGGGTTTCTGGCCAGGGGGGCTACTGATGTTGAGAGTGTTTTAGAAGGGTGTGCATGTTTCTTCCTCTCTGAGGGCACTGCAGAGCTCTAAATGGCACAGTCTCCCCCCGCATGGCAGTCGGATTCTTGGGTTTTCACAGAGGGGTCCTTAATCTGGGGAGTTTGGGGGCCAGGCCTCTTGAATTGAAAGCCTGAAAACAGAAACTAAAGTTATGGCAGGGCCTCAGGGCAAGGCAGGCTTGATCTGCTGGTGCTGAGGCAGGCTTTCCAGTGGGCTGACGTCAGGCTGGGCATCAGGCATATCAGATTCCAAGTTTGTGTCTAGGGAGGCTATAGAAACTGGGAGCATCCTCAGAGTGGCATGCAAGTTTCTCCCAGTCTGAGGGTTCTGCTGAGCTCCAAAGGGCACAGTTTCCTCATGTGTGTGGGGCGCAGCAGCCTGGGGTGTCACTGAGGCATGCTTTATGCCACTGTGAGTCCCACAGGTGCCCATCATCATCAGGCTTAGGGGAAAAGGCCTCTGGACATGGAAGCCTGTACACCCACATAGGGTTAGTGTTAGGGCCTTTGGGCATGGCAGGCCCAATGTACTGGTGCTGATGCGGGCTCTCCACAGGGCTGAGTCCAGGCCATACATCTGGAGGCACAGCAGAATCCGGATTTATGGCCATAAGGCCTCTCATGTTGAGGGAGGCTTTAGGGGGGCTTGCAGGTTTCTCCCTGTCTGAGGGTTTGGTGCAGCCCCAAACCACAAGAAGTCTGCCCACGTGGTCAGTGGAGTCACATGGTGTTACTCTGCTGTCCTTAATCATGGGGATGTGGGAGCCAGGTATCTTTGGATAGAAACCTAAAAACCCAAATTAGGTTTATGGTAAGGGCATAGGGTCATGGCAGGTCTGAACTTTTCTTGCTGAGGTAGGGTCCCTGGTGTGCTGAGTTGAGAACAGGCACCAGGCAGGGGGTTGGATTCCGGGTTTGAGTCCAGGGGTTGAACAATGCTGTGTGTGGCCTTGCGGGGTCTTGCAGGTTTCATAGCTCTGAGGAATGTGTGCACCTCCCAATGTCACTACTGCACCCCCTAGGAACCAGGGGAGTGCCAGAGTGAGTCTCAGGCATCCCCAATCTGGGGGGTGTGGGTGCCAGGCCTCAGGGTATGGAAGCTTGTATACCCCACCTAGTGTTCGGGTTAGAACCTAGGGACATGGCAGGCCCAAATTGGCAATGCTGAAATTGGCTCCCATCGAGGCAGAGTTTAGGACATTCATCTGGCCACCTGAAGAATCAGGATTTGTCTCTGGGGGGCCACTGATGGTAGGAGTGGCTTTAGGGGGACATGCAGGTTTCTGCCCCTCTGAAGGTTTAGCGCAGCTCCAAGTGGCATGGGTTCCATCCATGTGGAGAGCGGATTCCTGAGGTGTTGCTCAGGGGTCCTTAATTCAGGGGGCCTGGGGGTTAGGCCCCTTGGAATGGAAGCCCGAAAACCCAAAGAAAGGTTAGAGTTTAGGGCCTTGGAACATTGCAGGCCATATATACTGAATCTGAGGGGGCCTGCCCACAGGGATGAATTGGGGACACACCTCTTCCATCACAAGTATATGGCTTTATGGCCGAGGGGGGGGGCGTGATGGTCAGGGAAGCTTTATGGGTGCAAGCAGGTTTCACCCCCTTGGAGGGCTTGACACAACTCCAATCAGCAGGAATCCCTACCACGTGGCAGGTGGAGTGGTGGGGTGTCACTCAGACCTCCTTTATCCGAGGGGATTTGGGGCCAGGAGCCTTAGAATGGAAGCATGAATAATGAAACTACAGTTTATTTAGAGCCTAGGGGCATGGTATGTCAGATCTTCTGGGACCGAGGCAGTCACCCAGGGCTCAGTAGGGAGAGTCATTGGCCTTGCATCCGCTGGCTTGTGGAGGGCTTTCCCTGAGTTCTTGCCAAGCTCACTGAGGACAGGACTCTAGAAAAGGCCGTGTTCAGGCAGACATGAGCTGCACAAAGTGAGGTCTCCAGGGAATTTCCTGCCAATTCTCATGAGCATTCTACCTAAACCCATATGGTAAGAATAGGCTGGCATTAATGGGTTATTTGGACCACCCGTCTCTGGTGGACTATAGTTGTTTCTTGCACAGTGCTTGCATAGCCATCAGGAAAACATGCAGAGATTATGCTGCTGATGGTGTGGAAAGGCCTTGTTGGGGGCAGGGCAGGCATGGGTCTCCACATACAATGGTTGACTCAGGCTCCAAAACCACGGTTTGCAAATTGGTGGCAAGAGGACTAATGGGGTGGGTTTCAGATTTCCTGCAGTTGAGGGTTCGAGAGACAGGACCCTGCGAAGGTAAGACTGAAAACTAGGTGAGGGTTAGGACCAAGGAGTAGGGGCATGGCAGACCCCATCTCCCAGCTCCAGGGAGGGAACCCATGGTTGCCAAGGAGCAGGAGGCACTGGCCTCATCTCCAACTGATTCATGGAGGGCTTTTTGGCAGGGTCCGAGTCATGACAACATGGGATCCTGGGCCAGGCCCAACAGGCGGCCCTGCAGACATGTGTCACCCGAATCGAGAACGCAGGGTGTTTTTTCCGCCAAATCTCAAGAACGTTTTGCTCAAATCTGGATCAATTGGGGCAGAACACTCATCAGAATTGGCCGGGGTTGGGCAGCCCTGAGGACCTCCCTGTCCCCATGACCGTGGGCCCTTCCTCAGGCGGGCCATGTCGCAGTCATCCAGTAAAGGCACTGAGACGATGAGGGCCACCCAGGGGCCCTAGTGCAGGGGAAATTTCCCGGAGCAGAATGAGGAAGAGGGTGTGGCATCCACCTCTGACTTTTCCAGCCACTGGGGCACCGATGCTTGGGAGTGGCCTCAGTGGGGGCATGAAGATTTCTCTGCCCCCAAGGCATTTCCAAAGTTCTAAAAGGCACTATTTCCACCTGGGTGGCAGGTGGATATGTGGCATGGGACTCAGGGTTTTCCAATTGGAGGGCCCGAGGGAGAGGATCCTGGAAACAGAAGGCCAAGAAAGAAGGCAAGGGTTAATTCCTGGGCCACGGGGCTGTACCAGTCGAATTGGACAGTGCAATGGAGGGAACCCCCAGAGGTTAAGGAGCAGGAGGTGTCAGACTCAACTGAACCGGACTCACGGAGGGCTTTCTGGCCGGGTTCAGACGTAACATTCGGGATCCCAGGCCAGGCCCAGGGGGCAGCCCTGCAGACGTGTGGTGCCCAAAGCTTGTTTGCCGGGCATTTTCCGGCCAGTTCTCTCGAGCATTCTGCTCTAATTGGGATCGATTTGGGCAGAACATTCGTGAGAATTGGCCGGCGATAGGCAACCCTGCACATTGCCCCATTCCCCATGGCTGAGGGGCCCTTTCTCGCTCAGGGCATGTCGCGGCCCCCCCCCAGAAAACACGCCGAGACACAGCGACCCACCCGGGGGCCCTGGCGGAGGGGAGTGTTCCAGGAGTAAAGTTGAGGGAGGGTTTGTGGCGGGGCGTCTGCACCCGACTCTTTGGGTGACTTGGGAGCCCAAGGATGGGTCTGGCCTCAGTGGAGGCAGGAATGTATCTCTCACTCAGAGGCTTGTCTGCAGCTCCAAAAGGCACCTTGACATAGGATCTTAGGATGCTCGTGGCACAGGACTCAGGCTTTCCCAGTTGGGGCACCGAGGAACAGGACCCAGGAAACTGAAGGTTGAGCAAGCAGGCGAGGGCTTGTGCTTGGGCATCAGGGCTGTCCCAGACCCATGGGCCAGGTCCAGGGAGGGGACCCCTGGAGGCTGAGCAGCAGGAGGCATCTGCTTGGCCTGTGCCAGACTCAGAAGACGTTCAAGCAGAGTTTGACGTGACGACTGGGGATGACGGCCGATACCTACAGGGCTGCCCGGCAGACTTTCGGCGCCCAAAGCGATTTAGGCGGGCCTTTTCCAGCCAATACTCACGAGCGTTCTGCCTAAACCAACCCCGGTTGGGCAGAACGCTCATGAGGATTGGCTGGTGTTGGATTGCCCCCCTCTGGACCACCCCCTCTCCCCATGGCTGAGGGCCCTTTCTCGCTGGGGGCATGTCACGGCCACCAGGAAAATGCGCTGAGACAAGGCCCACCTGGGGGCCTTGGTGTAGGGGAGCGTTCCTGAAGCAGAGTTGAGGGACGGGTGGTGGCTGGGCTCATGATGCCGGGCCATGCCCAGGGAGCTGCCGTGCAGATGCGCGGTGCCCAAAGTGAGTTGGCCTGGCGTTTTCGGGCCAATTCTCACGAGCGTTCTGCCCAAACCTGGATGGGTTTGGACAGAATGATTGTGAGAATTGGCTGGCATTGGGCAGCCCTGCGGACCACTCTACTCCACATGGCCGAGGGCCCTTTCTTGCTCAGGGCATGTCACAGTGACCCAGAAAACTTGCCGAGACGATGTGTCCCATCCAGGGGCACTGGCCCATGGGAGCGTTCCTGGAGTAGAGTTGAGGGTTGCGGAGGCGTGGCACAGGACTCCTTGTTCCCCAGGTGGAGGCCCGGAGGGACAGGCCCCTGGAAACCAAATGCAGGGAAAGCAGGTGAGGTTTCATGCCTGGGCCTAGTGGCGGGACTAGCCCCATCGACAGCTCCAGGGAGGGTACCCCCAGAAGCTGAGGAGCAGGAGGCATTAGCGTCACTAGAGCCTGCCATCTGGAGGGTTTTCTGGCGGGGTTCTGACATGACTGCTCGTGGTGCCCGGCAAGACCCGGGGGCTGCCCTGCCGACTTGTGGCGCCCAAAGTGATTTTGCCAGGTGTTTTCCAGCCAGTTCTCACAAGCGTTCTCTTGCTCTGAGTCTTGTCCGAAGAGCAGAAAGGCACCGTGTGCACCGGGGTGGGATAGGGAGGCGTGGCAGGAGACTCAGGGTTCCCCAGTTGGAGGCACCAAAGGACAGGTCCCTGGAAATGGAAGACTGAGGAAGCAGGCCAGGGTTCTTGTCCAGGCATCTGCTCAGGCCGAGCCCCAATGGACAGTATCAGGGATGGGATGCTCGGAGGATGAGGAGCAGGAGGCGATAGCTTCACCACAGACTGACTACTGGATCGCTTTCTGGCATGTTTCAGACAGGACAGCTTGCCATGCCAGGCCAGGACCAGGGGGCGGCCCTGCAGACGTGCTGCACCTGAAGCCAGTTCGCCGGCATGTTCCAGCCCATTCTCAGGAGCACTCTGCCTAAACTGATCCCAGCTTGGGCAGAATGCTCCTGAGAATTGGCCAGCATGGGGCTGCTCTGCGGACCACCCTACTCCCAGTGGCTGAGGGCCCTTTCTCGCTCAGGGCATGACACAACCGCCGCCCGAAAAAAATGTGCCAATACGATGCAGCCCACCCGGGGACCCTTGCGCAGGGGAGGGTTCCAGGAGACGTGTTGAGGGATGGGTTGTGGCCGGGCGTCTGCCTATGACTTTTCATCCAGGAAAGGGATGCCCAAGGATGGGGCTGATCTCAGTGTGGGCAGGAGGTTTCTCTCCCTCTGAAATTGGCACAAGCGCCAAAAGGCACCGATTGTGATGAAGCGGGCATGGCGGAGGGGGAGGCGTCTCGTACACTCAATATTCCCCAGTTGGTGGCCCCATGGGAAAGGACCGTGGAAACGAAAGGCTAAGGAAGCAGGCGAGGGTTTGTGCCCGGGCCTCGGGGCAGCCTTGACAGCGCAAGGGCAGGGACCTTCAGAGGCTGAGGAGCAGGAGGCTTAGGCCTTGCTGGAGCGTGCCCATGGATGGCTTTCTGGCGAGGTTCGGAGGCAACTGCTCCTGTTGCTGTGCCAGGCACAGGGGGCGACCCTGCAGACCTGGGACGCTCAAAGCGATTTCACTGGATGGTTTCCTGCCAATTCTCACGAGCGTTCTGCCCAAACCGGGATCGGTTTGGGCAGAACGCTCGTGAGAATTGGCCGGCATTGGGCAGCCCTGCGGACCGCCCTGCTCTCCATGGCCCAGGGCCCTTTCTCGCCCAGGGCATGTTGCGGCCGCCAGGAAATTGCACGGAAAATATGCGGCCCCAACCGGGGCCGCCAGCGCAGTGGAGCGTTCCGGGAGCAGATTTGAAGGACAGGTGGCGGCCGGGCGTGTGCCTCTGTCTTTCAGGAAGATGGGGTGCCCAAGGATGGGGATGATCTCATTTTGGGCAGGCAGGTTTATCTCACTCTGAGGGTTGTCTGAAGCACCGGGGGGTGCCGTTGGCGCCTGCTTGGTTGGGAGATGAGTGGCTGCGGGAACAGGGCTCCCGCTATGGAGGCCACGAGGGACAGGACTCCAGAAGCAGAAGGCTGGGGAAGCAAGCGAGCATTCGAGCCTAGGCTTCGTGACAGGCACGCCCCCATGGTATATCGCCAGGGAAGGGACCCCCCGCAGGCTGAGGAATGCAGGCGTTGCCCTCACCTCAGCCCGGCTCGCGGAGTGCCTCTTGGAGGGGTTGGGTGCGGGCACTCACAAAGCCCGGCCAGTCCCCGGGCGGGCGGCCCCCTGCAGATATGCGGCACACGAAGAGCCTTCGCTGGGCGTTTTCCGGCCAATTCTCACGAGCCTGCCTCTCTGCCTACTTGTGATCTCGCTCTGTCAAATAAATAAATAAAATCTTTAAAAAAATAAATAAAAAGATAGCCAGCTCCTGAGTAAGGGGGGATTTCAGATATTTGATCACACTGGAGTTTGTGTCTATTATGTCCGACAAATGGAGGGGTGGTGTCAAGAGGCTATGGAGAATTTCCCACATTTGGGCAGAACGCTCGTGAGAATTGGCCGGAAAAAGCACGGTGAAGTCTCTTCGGGCACCGCACAACTGCAGGGACGCCCACCCTGGGGCCTGGCCGGGCATTGTGAGTGCCCTCACCCGAACCACGCCAAGAGGCACGTCGGGAGACCGAACACCCTGAGGCCAACGCCTGCGGATCGTCGGCCAGGGGTGGTCCCATTCCTGGCGCTATACCAAAGGGTCGGGCCCATCACGAAGCCCGGGCTCGAACGCTCGCTTGCTTCCCCAGCCTTCGGCTTCCGGGGTTCTTTATCTCGTGGCCTCCATATCAGGAACCCTGAGTCCCGCAGCCATGCATCTCCCAACCACGCAGGCGCAAACGGTGCCTTCTGGCGCTTCGGACAAACCTCGGAGTGAGAGAAACCTGCGTGCCCAAAATGAGGTCATCCCCATTCTTGGGAGCCCCACCTTCCCGAAAGACGGATGCGCACGCCCAGCCGCCAACCGTTTTTTCAACTCTGCTCCCGGACGCTCCACTGCGCCGGCGCCCCCCCGGGTTGGCCGCGTCTTTTTCCGTGGAATTTCCGGGTGGCCACAAACATGCCCTGGGCGAGAAAGGGCCCTGGGCCATGGAGAGCAGGGCGGTCCGCAGGGCTGCTCAACGCCGGCCAATTCTCACGAGCGTTCTGCCCAAACCGATCCCGGTTTGGTCAGAACGCTCGTGAGAATTGGCCGGAAAACGCCCAGCGATGTCTCTTCGGGCGCCGCATGTCGGCAGGGCCGCCCACCCGGGGCTTCGCCGGGCATTGTGCGTGCCCGCACCCGAACCCTGCCAAGAGGCACTCCGCGAGACGGAACACGGCGAAGCCAACGCCTGCGGATGCTCGGCCTGCAGGGGTCCCATCCCTGGCGCTATACCATGGGGCCGGGCCCATCACGAAACCAGGGCTCGAATGCTCGCACGCTTCAACAGCCTTCTGCTTCCGGGGTCCTGTCCCTCCTGGCCTCCATATCGGGAACCCTGAGTCCTGCAGCCACGCGTCTCCCAACCACGCAGGTGCCAACGGGGCCTACCGGCGCTTCGGACAACCCTCGGAGTGAGATAAACCTGCGTGCCCAAAATGAGATCATCCCCATTCTTGGGCGCCCCATGATCCCTAAAGCTGGAGGCGCACGCCCGGCCGCCACCCGTCCTTCAACTCTGCTCCCGGGACGCTCCTGTGCGCCGGCGCCCCCGGGTGGTCCACGTCTTTTGCGTGCGATTTCCGGGCGGCCGCAACATGCCCTGGGCGAGAAAGGGTCCTGGGCCATGGAGAGCAGGGCGGTTCGAAGGGCTGCCCAACGCCGGCCAAATCTCACGAGCGTTCTGCCCAATCCGATCCTGTTTTGGGCAGAACGCTCGTGAGAATTGGCCGGAAAACGCCGGGCGAATCTCCTCGGGCGCCGCACGTCTGCAGGACCACCCCCCCGGGGCCTGGCCGGGCATTGTGAGTACCCGCTCCCGCACCCTGCCAGGAGGCACTCCGTGAGACGGACTGCGGCGAGGACAACGCCTGCGGATCCTTGGCCTGCGGGGGACCCGTCCCTGGTGCTATTCCATGTGTCAGGGCCCATCACGAAGCTCGGGCTCGAACCCTCGCTCGCTGCCCCAGCCTTCTGATTCCGGGGTCCTGTTCCTCATGGCCTCCATATCGGAAACCCTGAGTCCCGAAGACACGCATCTCCCAACCACGCAGGCACCAACTGCGCCTCCCGGCGCTTCTGAGGAACCTCAGAATGAGAGAAAGCTGCGTGCCCAAAATGAGGTCATACCCATCCTTGGGCGCCCCATTTCCTGAAAGAGGGAGGCGCACGCCCGGCCGACATCCGTCCTTCAACTCTGCTCTCGGAACGCTCCTCTGCGCCGGCACCCCCGGTTAGGCAGCGTCTACCCCGTGCGATTTCCGGGCGGAGGCAACATGCCCTGGGCGAGAAAGGGCCCTGGGCCATGGAGAGAATGGCGGTCCGCAGGAATGCCCAACACAGGCCAATTCTCACGAGCGTTCTGCCCAAACAGATCCCGGTTTGGGCTGAAAGCTCTTGATAATTGGCCGGAAAACGCCCATGAATTCACCTTGGGTGCGGCACATCTGAAGGGCCACCACCCCCCCCGCCCGAGGCCTGGCTGGCATTGTGAGTGCCTGCTCCCGCAACCCACCAAGAGGCACTCCGTGAGACAGACTGCGGCGAGGACAACGCCTGCGGATCCTTGGGCTGCGGGGGTCCCGTTCCTGGCGCTATACAATGGACCCGGGCCCATCACGAAGCCCGGGCTCGAACGCTCGTTGCTTCCCCAGCCTTCTGCTTCTGGGGTCCTGTTCCTCGTGGCCTCCATATCGGGAACCCTGAGTCCCACAGCCACGCATCTCCCAACCACGCAGGCGCCAACGGCGCCTCCCGGCTCTTCTGACAACCCTCGGAGTGAGAGAAATCTGCGTGCCCAAAATGAGGTCATCCCCATCCTTGGGCGCTCCATTCCCGAAAGATGGAGGCACAGGCACCATCGCCATCCGTCCTTCAACTCTGCTCCAGGTACGCTCACTGCGCCGGCGCCCCCTGGTGGGCCATCTCTTCCCGTGCGATTTCCGGGTAGGCCGCAACATGACCTGGGCGAGAAAGGGCCGTGGGCCATGGAGAGTACGGCAGTCCGCAGGGCTGCCCAAGGCCGGCCAATTCTCACGAGTGTTCTGCTCAAACCGATCCTGGTTTGGGCAGACGCTCTTGAGAATTGGCCAGAAAATGCCTGGCGAATTCACCTCGGTCGCCGCACGTCTGCTGGGCCGCCCCCCGGGGCGTGGCAGGGCATTGTGAGTGCCCGCTCCCGCACACTGCCAAGAGGCACTCCGGGGACGGACTGCGGTGAGGACAAAGCCCACGGATCCCGGGCCTGCGGGGATGCCGTCCCTGGTGCTATACCATGTGTCAGGGCCCATCACGAAGCTCGGGCTCGACCCTTGCTCGCTGCCCCAGCCTTCTGATTCAGGGGTCCTGTTCCTCATGGCCTCCATATTGGGAACCCTGAGTCCCGCACCCACGCATCTCCCAACCACGCAGGCGCCAATTTCGCCTCCCGGCGCTTTGGACAAAACTCGGAATGAGAGAAACCGGTGTGCCCAAAATGAGGTCATCCCCATTCTTGGGAGCATCGGTTTTCAGGCTTCAGAACCTAGACCTTAACTCCAATCACGGCCCGGGATTGAAAATGATGCAGAAATCATAACTCTTTCTCCATAGCAAGAAACCTTGTGGTTGGCATGTTGTCCAAGGTTCAGTGTACTTGAAACCAGTGTGGCCCATGAGGACCGGCCCATGCTTGCGGGCCACAGTGGTCTCAATCACACATTGTGACCCTCAGCCTGAGCCCAGTCCTCAGGTAAGGCCTCTCAGTGGTTGGATGGAGAGACAGCATATAGGGCTTGCCATGCCCCTAGGCCCCAATTTTTAACCATATTTCGGTTTGTCCCTTCACTCTTCCCCAGGGCTCTGCTTTGGAATTCCTCTTTTGGTGGGACACCTGAGGTAACAAACCTGAAAGGAGTCCTCCCATCACACAGATTGATGAAAAACAATTGGGATCCGGCCAAGTGCACAGAGAGCAAGATTCGTCCATGGCCCATGAGGCCTCCCCAAAATTCCACGGCCATCGCTGATAAAAATCCAGAGACAAAAGCTAGAGCACGCGCCTCAGAATCGCTCATTCCTCATATCCTGAAGAGTTCTTCAGATAAGAACCTACACAGCACTCGAATGCACCCAAAATCTATAGTCTAACCTGGGCACTATTGCACTGTCTGACAACCCTACCCCGGACCTCATGACCAACACCCAGAGAGCTGACCGCACACTGAGCACATCAGACCCGCCATGGCCTTAGGTCATCATCTCTTCCCTACCTCAGTTTTCAGGCTTCAGAACCTAGACCTTACCTCCAATAATTGCCCAGGGGTGACTGAGATGCAGAAATCAGAATTCTTCCTTACCCATGGCAGGAAACCTTGTGGTTGGCATGTTGTCCAACGTTCAGTGTAGGAGAAACCAGCATTCACCCTGAGGCCCCGCCCCTTCTTGAGTGCGACGAGGGCATAAAAACGCATTGTGACCCTCAGCGTGAGTCCTGTCCTCTAGTACGTCCTCTCAGTGGCTAGACCATTAGATGTCATAATGGGATTGACATGTCCCTAGGCCCCAATTTTTAACCATATTTCTGGTTGTCCAGTCGCCCCTCACCAGGGCTCTACTCTGGAATCCCTCATTTGGTGGGACACCTGAGGTTGAAAAACATAACAAAACAAATCAACAACAACAGAACAACGGACTTCTTCCATCCCACAGAATGACCCCAAACTCTTTGGACGGGGCCAAACCCCCAGAGAGTAAGACTCGTCCATTTCCCATGATGTCACCCGGAAATTTCACGACCATGAGTGACATGATATCCAGAGACATAAACTTGAGCAAGAGCCTCACACTCGCCCTTTTTTCATATCCCTAAGAGTTCTCTTCATGGTCTGTAGATCAGTCCTGCCATACCTATGACCCGAAACATAAGCCGAGTTTGTGTTTTCAGACAACTCTCCAAACAGCCCTGGCCTACACACCCTATAGGCTCAGGCCCCTGGAGCCAAACCTGACGACTGTGCTTGCCCTCTCCAGGGGAATTGTATGTGCCCATTCCAATGGCCACAACCCTACTAAGAGGATAAAACTCCAAAGTCCCTGAGGCCACCCCAATATTTGTGGCTTCCCAGGACAAACAGGGGCAATTAGGGACCATCTGAGCACCTACCGGCATCAGACCCATAGACTTATATCCCCTGAGGTAAAAAGGAACGAACAGGCCCCTAGGCACCTATCGGATCCATTGCTTTGGTCTCCAGGCATCTCCCCTCAGAGGGCTGGATTTCAATAACAGCATATGGCTGTTTCTTGACTCACCCATCAGAACAAATCTCATCTACACATGGGAAACTTGCACGATGGAGCTATGTGAAAGCCTCTCTTTAGGAGAACCCTTCAGGGACCCAGTGTCACCGCTTCATTCCAAGGTCTCCATAGACACAATATCATATTAGGACACATCCACGGGAGAGTCCATTTCATCTCAGCCTCCTCGGTTGCTCCCCCAGATTTAGCAGATCTGACCTGTTTGTTGCTTGGAGACAATTGGAATGCGAGGTGGGCTACCCAGCCATCCATCCTTAGAACCCTGCTCAGAATCGTTGTTCTGGAGCCAACCAACAGGTCTCAATTGTCCCGCAGAAGAATATTTGCAGTTGGGAGCTTCTCACAACTCCCATCGCGGGAAAACCCCCATGGCCTCGTGATGAACCCCCCTTCATGAAGGGGCCATCAGGGACAGAATGTCCAACCTGAGCGATCGTCTGATCCTCGCCCTGTCTTCAGATTCAGGTCTGTAGATGGTGCTTGCCATATCTTCACCCAGAAACTAGGCCTAGCTTGGGTTCTCACACTTCCGTCTTCAGACTACTGGCCCACAAGCTCTCCAGTTTGGCTATCCAGAACTACAATGCAGCACTGTGCCTGCCCTCCAGAAGAAAAACTTTGCCCTCGGGGGCTACCCAGAAACCCCAAATGAGAATCAACCTGCATGGCATTCGGCTGTACCCCAAATATATAGGCTGACCTGGGCCCTAATGCCCTTTCTGACACTGCCTGAGCCTGGACCTCCAGGCCCCACCCTGACAGCTGGCCGCACACTTAGCACATCGGACCCGCCATGGCCTGAGGTCATCATCTCTTCTTAACCTCGGTTTTCAGGCTTCAGAACCTAGACCTTATCTCCAAAAACTGCCCGAGTTTGAAAATGATGCAGAAATCAGAACTCTTTTTCCATGGCAAGGAACCTTGTGGTTGGCATGTTGTCCAAGGTTCAGTGTAGTTGAAACCACTGTGGCCCATGTGGCCCCGCCCATCTTGCGGGCCACATTGGTCACAAACACACATTGTGACCCTCAGCCCGAGCCCAGTCCTCAGGTAAGGCCTCTCAGTGGCTGTATGGAGAGACAGCATATTGAGCTTTCTATGCCCCTAGGCCCCAATTTTTTTTTAATATAATTTTTTATTTTTTATAAACATGTATTTTTATCCCCAGTGGTACAGGTCTGTGAATCACCAGGTTTACACACTTCACAGCACTCACCAAAGCACATACCCTCCCCAAAGTCCATAATACCACCCCCTTCTCCTAAACCCCTCCCCCCAGCAACCCTCAGTTTGTTTTGTGAAATTAAGAGTCACTTATGGTTTGTCTCCCTCCCAATCCCATCTTCCTTCATTTATTCTTCTCGTACCCACTTAAGCCCCCATGTTGCAACACCACTTCCTCATATCAGGGAGATCATATGATATTTGTCTTTCTCCGCCTGACTTATTTCGCTAAGCATGATACGCTCTATTTCCATCCATGTTGTCGCAAATGGCAAGATTTCATTTCTTTTGATGGGTGCATAGTATTCCATTGTGTATATATACCACATCTTCTGGATCCATTCATCTGTTGATGGACATCTAGGTTCTTTCCATAGTTTGGCTATTGTGGACATTGCTGCTATAAACATTCGAGTACACGTGCCCCTTTGGATCACTACGTTTGTATCTTTAGGGTAAATACCCAATAGTGCAATTGCTGGGTCATAGGGCAGTTCTATTTTCAACATTTTGAGGAACCTCCATGCTGTTTTCCAGAGAGGTTGCACCAGCTTGCATTCCCACCAACAGTGTAGGAGGGTTCCCCTTTCTCCGCATCCTCGCCAGCATCTGTCATTTCCTGACTTGTTGATTTTAGCCATTCTGACTGGTGTGAGGTGATATCGCATTGTGGTTTTGATTTGTATTTCCCTGATGCCGAGTGATATGGAGCACTTTTTCATGTGTCTGTTGGCCATCTGGATGTCTTCTTTGCAGAAGTGTCTGTTCATGTCCTCTGCCCATTTCTTGATTGGGTTATTTGTTCTTTGGGTGTTGAGTTTGCTAAGTTCTTTATAGATTCTGGACTCTAGTCCTTTATCTGATATGTCGTTTGCAAATATCTTCTCCCATTCTGTCAGTTGTCTTTTGATTTTGTTCACTGTTTCCTTTGCTGTGCAAAAGCTTTTGATCTTGATGAGATCCCAATAGTTCATTTTTGCCCTTTCTTCCCTTGCCTTTGGCGTTGTTCCTAGGAAGATGTTGCTGCGGCTGAGGTCGAAGAGGTTGCTGCCTGTGTTCTCCTCAAGGATTTTGATGGATTCCTTTCGCACATTGAGGTCCTTCATCCATTTTGAGTCTATTTTCGTGTGTGGTGTAAGGAAATGGTCCAATTTCATTTTTCTGCATGTGGCTGTCCAATTTTCCCAGCACCATTTATTGAAGAGGCTGTCTTTTTTCCATTGGACATTCTATCCTGCTTTGTCGAAGATTAGTTGACCATAGAGTTGAGAGTCTATTTCTGGGCTCTCTATTCTGTTCCATTGATCTATGTGTCTGTTTTTGTGCCAGTACCATGCTGTCTTGATGATGACAGCTTTGTAATAGAGCTTGAAGTCCGGGATTGTGATGCCACCAACGTTGGCTTTCTTTTTCAATATCCCTTTAGCTATTCGAGGTCTTTTCTGGTTCCATATAAATTTTAGAATTATTTGTTCCATTTCTTTGAAAAAGATGGATGGTACTTTGATAGGAATTGCATTAAATGTGTAGATTGCTTTAGGTAGCATAGACATTTTCACAATATTTATTCTTCCAATCCAGGAGCATGGAACATTTTTCCATTTCTTTGTGTCTTCCTCAATTTCTTTCATGAGTAATTTATAGTTTTCTGAGTATAGATTCTGTGTCTCTTTGGTTAGGTTTATTCCTAGGTATCTTATGGTTTTGGGTGCAATTGTAAATGGGATTGACTCCTTAATTTCCCTTTCTTCTGTCTTGCTGTTGGTGTAGAGAAATGCAACTGATTTCTGTGCATTCATTTTATATCCTGACACTTTACTGAATTCCTGTATAAGTTCTAGCAGTTTTGGAGTGGAGTCTTTTGGGTTTTCCACATATAGTATCATATCATCAGCGAAGAGTGATAATTTGACTTCTTCTTTGCCGATTTGGATGCCTTTAATTTCCTTTTGTTGTCTGATTGCTGAGGCTAGGACTTCTAGTACTATGTTGAATAGTAGTGGTGATAATGGACATCCCTGCCGTGTTCCTGACCTTAGCGGAAAAGCTTTCAGTTTTTCTCCATTGAGAATGATATTTGCGGTGGGTTTTTGATAGATGGCTTTGATGATATTGAGGTATGTGCCCTCTATCCCTACACTTTGAAGAGTTTTGATCAGGAAGGGATGTTGTACTTTGTCAAATGCTTTTTCAGCATCTATTGAGAGTATCATATGGTTCTTGTTCTTTCTTTTATTGATGTGTTGTATCACATTGACTGATTTGCGGATGTTGAACCAACCTTGCAGCCCTGGAATAAATCCCACTTGGTCGTGGTGAATAATCTTTTTAATGTACTGTTGAATCCTATTGGCTATTATTTTGTTGAGTATTTTCGCATCTGTGTTCATCAAGGATATTGGTCTATAGCTCTCTTTTTTGGTGGGATCCTTGTCTGGTTTTGGGATCAAGGTGATGCTGGACTCATAAAATGAGTTTGGAAGTTTTCCTTCCATTTCTATTTTTTGTAACAGTTTTAGGAGAATAGGAATTAGTTCTTCTTTAAATGTTTGGTAGAATTCCCCCGGAAAGCCGTCTGGCCCTGGGCTTTTGTTTGTTTGGAGATTTTTAATGACTGTTTCAATCTCCTTACTGGTTATGGGTCTGTTCAGGCTTTCTATTTCTTCCTGGTTCAGTTGTGGTAGTTTATATGTTTCTAGGATTGCATCCATTTCTTCCAGATTGTCAAATTTATTGCCGTAGAGTTGCTCATAGTATGTTCTTATAACACTTTGTATTTCTTTGGTGTTAGTTGTGATCTCTCCTCTTTCATTCATGATTTTATTTATTTGGGTCCTTTCTCTTTTCTTTTTGATAAGTCGGGCCAGGGGTTTATCAATTTTATTAATTCTTTCAAAGAACCAGCTCCTAGTTTCGTTGATTTGTTCTATTGTTTCTTTGGTTTCTATTTCATTGATTTCTGCTCTGATCTTTATGATTTCTCTTCTCCTGCTAGGCTTAGGGTTTCTTTCTTGTTCTTTCTCCAGCTCCTTTAGGTGTAGGGTTAGGTTGTGTACCTGAGACCTTTCTTGTTTCTTGAGAAAGGCTTGTACCGCTATATATTTTCCTCTCAGGACTGCCTTTGTTGTGTCCCACAGATTTTGAACCGTTGTATTTTCATTATCATTTGTTTCCATGATTTTTTTCAATTCTTCTTTAATTTCCCGGTTGACCCATTCATTCTTTAGAAGGATGCTGTTTAGTCTCCATGTATTTTGGTTCTTTTCAAACTTCTTTTTGTGGTTGAGTTCTAGCTTTAGAGCATTGTGGTTTGAAAATATGCAGGGAATGATCCCAATCTTTTGATACCGGTTGAGTCCTGATTTAGGACCAAGGATGTGATCTATTCTGGAGAATGTTCCATGTGCACTAGAGAAGAATGTGTATTCTGTTGCTTTGGGATGAAATGTTCTGAATATATCTGTGATGTCCATCTGGTCCAGTGTGTCATTTAAGGCCTTTATTTCCTTGCTGATCTTTTGCTTGGATGATCTGTCCATTTCAGTGAGGGGAGTGTTAAAGTCCCCTACTATTATTGTATGATTGTTGATGTGTTTCTTTGATTTTGTTATTAATTGGTTTATATAGTTGGCTGCTCCCACGTTGGGGGCATAGTAATTTAAAATTGTTAAATCTTCTTGTTGGACAGACCCTTTGAGTATGATATAGTGTCCTTCCTCATCTCTTATTATAGTCTTTGGCTTAAAATCGAATTGATCTGATATAAGGATTGCCACTCCTGCTTTCTTCTGATGTCCATTAGCATGGTAAATTCTTTTCCACCCCCTCACTTTAAATCTGGAGGTGTCTTCGGGCTTAAAATGAGTTTCTTGGAGGCAACATATAGATGGATTTTGTTTTTTTTATCTATTCTGATACCCTGTGTCTTTTGACAGGGGCATTTAGCCCATTAACATTCAAGGTAACTATTGAGAGATATGAATTTAGTGCCATCGTTTTGCCTGTAAGGTGACTGTTACTGTATATGGTCTCTGTTCCTTTCTGATCTACCACTTGTAGGCTCTCTCTTTGCTTAGAGGACCCCTTTCAAGATTTCCTGTAGAGCTGGTTTGGTGTTTGCAAATTCTTTCAGTTGTTGTTTGTCCTGGAAGCTTTTAATCTCTCCTTCTATTTTCAATGATAGCCTAGCTGGATATAGTATTCTGGGCTGCATGTTTTTCTCATTTAGTGCTCTGAAAATATCATGCCAGCTCTTTCTGGCCTGCCAGGTCTCTGTGGATCAGATCCCGCAAGGTCACAGAAGGATCGGGGGTGTCTGAGTGTCGCAGAGCTTGCGGGTATTGAAACGGGAAAGCTGGCTACAGAGACAGAGCCGACAGTAAACTCGCAGCTCGGGGTGACCTTGAACCGGTCGCAGGCTCGGTGAGCTCGGAGCGCGGCTGGAGGTCAGGCAGATGGGAGTAACTGGGCGCGGTTCTCTGAGCGCGCACTGAGGAGTGTGGCCTTGGGCTCTCGGCTCCTCCAGGGCCAGAGACCAGGAGGCCGCCATTTGTATTCCCGTCCTCCGGAGCTCTACAGAAAGCGCTCAGGGAACAAAAGCTCCTGAAAGCAAACCCAAGCGGATTACACACGGCCCCGGGTAAGGACGGTGCAATTCCGCCTGGGACAAAGACACTTGAGAATCACTACAACAAGCCCCTCCCCCAGAAGATCAACAAGAAATCCAGCCGAGACCAAGTTCACCTACCAAAGAGTGCGGTTTCAATACCAAGGAGAGCAGCAGAATTCTAGAGGAGGAGAAAGCAAAGCACGGAACTCCTGGCTTTTTCCCTGTGATTTTTTTTTAGTCTTGCGGTTAATTTAATTTTTTTCTTTTTGATTTTTTGGTTTTATTTCTCGCCTTTTGGTAAATTTTTTTTTAACTGTTACCTTTTTCTTTTTTAACGATTTTTTACTAGTTTATCTAATATATATATCTTTCCTTTTTTATATTTTTCTTAGGTATTTTCTTTTCTTTTAAATTCTTTTATTTTTTTTCTTTTTTCTTTTTTTTTTTCTTTTCTTTCTTCCTTTTTGAACCTCTTTTTATCCCCTTTCTCCCCCCTCACGATTTGGGCTCTCTTCTAATTTGGTTAAAGCATATTTTTCTGGGGTTGTTGCCACCCTTTTAGTATTTTACTTGCCCCTTCATATACTCTTCTCAGGACAAAATGACAAGACGGAAAAATTCAACTCAAAAAAAAGAAAACGAGGCAGTACCGAAGGCTAGGGGCCTAATCAATACAGACATCAGTAATATGTCAGATCTAGAGTTCAGAATGACAATTCTCAAGGTTCTAGCCGGGCTCGAAAAAGGCATGGAAGATATTAGAAAAACGCTATCGAGAGATATAAAAGCCCTTTCTGGAGAAATAAAAGAACTAAAATCTAACCAAGTTGAAATCAAAAAAGCTATTAATGAGGTGCAATCAAAAATGGAGGCTCTAACTGCTAGGATAAATGAGGCAGAAGAAAGAATTAGTGATATAGAAGACCAAATGACAGAGAATAAAGAAGCTGAGCAAAAGAGGGACAAACAGCTACTAGACCACGAGGGGAGAATTCGAGAGATAAGTGACACCATAAGACAAAACAACATTAATAATTGGCATTCCAGAAGAAGAAGAAAGAGAGAGGGGAACAGAAGGTATACTAGAGAGAATTATTGGGGAGAATTTCCCCAATATGGCAAAGGGAATGAGCATCAAAATACAGGAGGTTCAGAGAACGCCTCACAAAATCAATAAGAATAGGCCCACACCCCGTCACCGAATAGTAAAATTTACAAGTCTCAGTGACAAAGAGAAAATACTGAAAGCAGCCCGGGAAAAGAAGTCTGTAACATACAATGGTAAAAATATTAGATTGGCAGCTGACTTATCCATAGGCCCCAATTTTTAACCATAGTCGAGTTGTCCATTCACTCTTCCCCAGGGCTCTGCTTTGGAATTCCTCTTTTGGTGGGATCCCTGAGGTAACAAACCTGAAAGGAGTCCTCCCATCCCACAGATTGACGAAAAATATTGGGATTGGGCCAAATCCACAGAGAGCAAGATTCGTCCATGGCCCATGAGGCCTCGCCAACATTCCACGGCCATCGCTGATACAAAATCCAGAGACAAAAGCCTGAGCACGCGCCTCAGACTCGCTCATTCTTCATTACCTGAAGAGTTCTTCAGATAAGAACCTAGAGGGCACTCGAATGCACCCAAAATATATAGTCTAACCTGGGCACTATTGCACTGTCTATCAACCTGAGCCCGGACCTCGTGACCAACACCCAGACAGCTGACCGCACACTGAGCACATGAGAACCGCCATGGCCTTAGGTCATCATCACTTCCCTACCTCAGTTTTCAGGCTTCAGAACCTAGACCTTATCTCCAATCACTGCCCAGGGGTGACTGTGATGCAGAAATCAGAACTCTTCCTTACCCATGGCAAGAAACCTTGTGGTTGGCATGTTGTCCAACGTTCAGTGTAGGAGAAACCAGCAGTCATCCTGAGGCCCCGCCCAACTGTGTGCGACGAGGGCATAAACACGCATTGTAACCCTCAGTGTGAGTCCTGTCCTCTAGTACGTCCTCTCAGTGGCTGGACCAATAGATGTCATAATGGGCTTGACATGTCCCTAGGCCCCAATTTTTAACCAGATTTCTGGATGTCCAGTCGCCCCTCACCAGGGCTCTACTCTGGAATCCCTCATTTGGTGGGACACCTGAGGTTGAAAAACAAAACAAAACAAATCAACAACAACAGAACAACGGACTTCTTCCATCCCACAGAATGACCCCAAACTCTTTGGACGGGGCCAAACCCCCAGAAAGTAAGACTCGTCCATTTCCCATGAAGTCACCCGGAAATTTCACGACCATGAGTGACACGATATCCAGAGACAAAAACTTGAGCAAGAGCCTCACACTCGCCCTTTTTTCATATCCCGAAGAGTTCTCCTCATGGTCTGTAGATCAGTCCTGCCATCCCTTGACCCGAAACATAAGCCGAGTTTGTGTTTTCAGACAACTGTCCTAACAGCCCTGGCCTACACACCCTATAGGCTCAGGCCCCTGGAGCCAAACCTGACGACTGTGCTTGCCCTCTCCAGGGGAATTGTATGTGCCCATTCCAATGGCCACAACCCTACTAAGAGGATAAAACTCTAAAGTCCCTGAGGCCATCCCAATATTTGTGGCTTCCCAGGACAAAGAGGTTCAATCTGTGCCCGTCTGAGCACCTACATGCACTCAGACCCGTAGACTGATGTCCCCAGGGTAAAAAGGAACGAACAGCCCCCTAGGCACCTATCGGATCCATTGCTTTGGTTTCCAGGCATCTCTCCTCAGAGGCCTGGATTTCAATAACAGCATAAGGCTGTTTTTTGACACACCCATCAGAACAAATCTCATCTACACATGGGAAACTTGCACGAAGGATGTGTGTGAAAGCCTCTCTTTAGGAGAACCCTTCAGGGCCCCAGTGCCACCGCTTCATTCCAAGGTCTCCATAGACACAATATCATATTAGGACACATCGATGGGAGAGTCCATTTCAACTCAGCCTCCTCGGTTGCTCCCCCAGATCCAGCAGATCTAACTTGTCTTGTTGCTTGGAGACAATTGGAATGCGAGGTTCTACCCAGCCATCCATCCTTAGTACCCTGCTCAGAATCGTTGTCCTGGAGCCAACCAACAGGTCTCAATTGTCCTGCAGAAGAGTCTTTGCAGTTCGGAGTTTCTCACAACTCCCATCGTGGGAAAACACCCATGGCCTCGTGATCGACCGCCCCTTCAAGAAGGCGACATCAGGGACAGAATGTCCAACCTGAGCGATCCTCTGATCCTCGCACTGACTTCAGATGCACGAGATCTCGATTCAGTTCTGTAGATTGTGCCTGCCATATCCTCACCCAGAAACTAGGCATAGCTTGGGTTCTCAGACTTCCGTCCTCAGACTACTGCCCCACAAGCCCTCCAGTTTGGCAATCCAGAACTACAATGCAGCACTCTGCCTGCCTTCCAGAAGAAAAACATTGCCCTCTGGGGCTACCCAGAAACCCCAAATGAGGATCAACCTGCACGGCATTCGGCTGTACCCCAAATATATAGGCTGACCTGGGGACTAATGCCCATTCTGACAATGCCTGAGCCTGGACCTCCAGGCCCCACCCCTACAGATGGCCGCACACTGAGCACTTCGGACCCGCCATGGCCTTAGGTCGTCATCTTTTCTCAACCTCGGTTTACAGGCTTCAGAACCTAGACATTATCTGCAATCACTGCCCGGGTTTGAAAATGATGCAGAAATCAGAACTCTTTCCCCATGGCAAGAACCCTTGTGTTTGGCATGTTGTCCAAGTTTCGGTGTCGTTTAAACCAGTGTGGCCCATGAGGCCCCGCCCATGCTTGTGGGCCACATTGGTCACAAACACACATTGTGACCCTCAGCCTGAGCCCAGTCCTCAGGTAAGGCCTCTCAGTGGCTGGATGGAGAGACAGCATATTGAGCTTGCCATGGCCCTAGGCCCAATTTTTAACCATAGTTCGGGTTGTCCCTTTACTCTTCCCAAGGGCTCTGCTTTGGAATTCCTCTTTTGGTGGGACACCTGAGGTAACAAACCTGAAAGGAGTCCTCCCATCCCACAGATTGAAGAAAAACAATTGGGATCCATCCAAATCCACAGAGAGCAAGATTAGTCCAAGGACCATGAGGCTTCCCCAACATTCCACGGCCATCGCTGATACAAAATCCAGAGACAAAAGCCTGAGCACGCGCCTCAGACTCGCTCATTCTTCATTACCTGAAGAGTTCTTCAGATAAGAACCTAGAGGGCACTCGAATGCAACCAAAATATATAGTCTAACCTGGGCACTAATGCACTGTCTGTCAACCTGAGCCAGGACCTCGTGACCAACACCCAGACAGCTGACCGCACACTGAGCACATGAGAACCGCCATGGCCTTAGGTCATCATCGCTTCCCTACCTCAGTTTTCAGGCTTCAGAACCTAGACCTTATCTCCAATCACTGCCCAGGGGTCACTGTGATGCAGAAATCAGAACTCTTCCTTACCCATGGCAAGAAACCTTGTGGTTGGCATGTTGTCCAACGTTCAGTGTAGGAGAAAGCAGCATTCACCCTGAGGCCCAGCCCATTCTTGAGTGCGACGAGGGCATAAACACGCATTGTGACCCTCAGCCTGAGTCCTGTCCTCTAGTAAGTACTCTCAGTTGCTGGACCATTAGATGTCATAATGGGCTTGATATGTCCCTAGGCCCAATTTTTAACCAGATTTCTGGATGTCCAGTCGCCCCTCCCCAGGGCTCTACTCTGGAATCCCTCATTTGGTGGGACAACTGAGGTTGAAAAACAAAACAAAACAAATGAACAACAACAGAACAACGGACTTCTTCCATCCCACAGAATGACCCTAAACTCTTTGGACGGGGCCAAACCCCCAGAGAGTAAGACTCGTCCATTTCCCCTGAAGTCTCCCGGAAATTTCATGAAAATGGGTGACACGATATCCAGAGACAAAACTTGAGCAAGAGCCTCACACTAGCCCTTTTTTCATATCCCGAAGATTTCTCCTCATGGTCTGTAGATCAGTACTGCCATACCTATGACCCGAAACATAAGCAGAGTTTGTGTTTTCAGACAACAGTCCAAACAGCCCTGGCCTACACACCCTACAGGCTCAGGCCCCTGGAGCCAAACCTGACGACTGTGCTAGCCCTCTCCAAGGGAATTGTATATGCCCATTCCAATGGCCACAACCCTACTAAGAGGATAAAACTCCAAAGTCCCATGAGGCCATCCCAATATTTGTGGCTTCCCAGGACAAACAGGTTCAATCTGTGCCCGTCTGAGCACCTACCTGCACTCAGACCCGTAGACTGATGTCCCCAGAGGTAAAAAGGAACGAACAGGCTCCTAGGCACCTATCGGAACCATTGGTTTGTTTTCCAGACATCTCTCCTCAGAAGCCCCAATTTCAATAACAGCATATGGCTTTTACTTGACTCATCCATCAGAACAAATCTCATCTACACATGGGAAACTTGCACGATGGAGCTGTGTGAAAGCCTCTCTTTAGGAGAACCCTCAGGGTCCCAGTGCCACCGCTTCTTTCCAAGGTCTCCATAGACACAAAATCATATTAGGACATATACGGGAGAGTCCATTTCAACTCAGCCTCCTCGGTTGCTCCCCCAGATTTAGCAGATCTAACCTGTCTTGTTGCTTGGAGACAATTGAAATGTGAGGTGGACTACCCTGCCTTCCATACTTAGAACCCCGCATGGAATTGTTGTCTTGGAGCCAACCAACAGGTCTCAATTGTCCTGCAGAAGAATCTTTGCAGTTGGGAGCTTCTCACAACTCCCATCGTGGGAAAACCCCCATGGCCTGGTGATCCAGGCCCCTGCAAGAAGGGGCCATCAGGGACAGTATGTCCAAACTAAGCGATCGTCTGATCCTCGCCCTGACTTCAGATGCACGAGATCTCGATTCAGGTCTGTAGATTGTGCCTGCCATATCCTCACCAAGAAACTAGGCCTAGCTTGGGTTCTCAGACTTTCGTCCTCAGACTACTGGTCCACAAGTCCTCCAGTTTGGCAATGGAGACTACAATGCAGCACTCTGTCTGCCCTCTCGAACAAAAACATTGCCCTCTGGGGCTACCCAGAAACCCCAACTGAGGATCAACCTGCACGCCATTTGGCTGTACCCCAAATATATAGGCTGACCTGGGCACTAATGCCTTTTCTGACACTGCCTGAGCCTAGACCTCCAGGCCCCACCCCAACAGATGGCCGCACACTGAGCACTTCGGACCCGCCATGGCCTTAGGTTGTCATCTCTTCTCAACCTGGGTTTCCAGGCTTCAGAACTGAGACCTTACCTGCAATCACTGCCTGGGTTTGAAAATGATGCAAAAATCAGAGCACTTTCCCCATGGCAAGAAACCTTGTGGATGGCATGTTGTCCAAAGATCTGTGTAGTTGAAACCAGTGTGGCCCATGAGGCCCCGCCAATGCTTGCGGGCCACATTGGTCACAAACACACATTGTGACCCTCAGCCTGAGCCCAGTCCTCAGGTAAGGCCTCTCAGTGGCTGGATGGAGAGACAGCATATTGAGCTTGCCATGTCCCTAGGCCCCAATTTTTAACCCTAGTTCGGGTTGTCCCTTTACTCTTCCCCAGGGCTCTGAATTGGAATTCCTCTTTTGGTGGGACACCTGAGGTAACAAACCTGAAAGGAATACTCCCATCCCACAGAATGACGAAAAACAATTGGGATTGGGCCAAATCCACAGAGAGCAAGATTCGTCCATGGCCCATGAGGCCTCCCCAACTTTCCACGGCCATCGCTGATAAAAAAATCCAGAGACAAAAGCCTGAGCACGTGCCTCAGACTCGTTCATTCTTCATATCCTGAAGAGTTCTTCAGATAAGAACCTACACGGCACTCGAATGCACCCAAAATATATAGTCTAACCTGGGCACTAATGCACTGTCTGACAACCTGAGCCCGGACTTCGTGAACAACACCCAGACAGCTGAACGCGCACTGAGCACATCAGAACCGACATGGCCTTAGGTCATCATCTTTTCCCTATCTCAGTTTTCAGGCTTCTGAACCTAGACCTTATCTCCAATCACTGCCCAGGGGTGACTGTGATGCAGAAATCAGAACACTTCCTTACCCATGGCAATAAACCTTGTGGTTGGCATGTTGTCCAACGGTCAGTGAAGGAGAAACCAGCATTCACCCTGAGGCCCCGCCCATTCTTGAGTGAGTTGAGGGCATAAACACGCATTGTGAACCTCAGCTTGAGTCCTGTCCTCTAGTACGTCCTCTCAGTGGCTGGACCATTAGATGTCATAATGGGCTTTACATGTCCCTAGGCCCCAATTTTTAACCAGGTTTCTGGTTGTCCAGTCACCCGTCCCCAGGGCTCTATTCTGGAATCTCTCATTTGGTGGGACACCTGAGGTTGAAAAACAAAACAAAACAAAACAAATCAACAACAACAGAACAACGGACTTCTTTCATCCCACAAAATGACCCCAAACTATTTGGACAGGCCCAAACCCCCAGAGAGTAAGACTCCTCCATTTCCAATGAAGTCACCCGGAAATTTCACGACCATGAGTGACACGTTATCTAGAGACAAAAACTTGAGCAAAGCCTCACAGTCGCCATTTTTTCATATCCCAAAGAATTCTCTTCATGGTATATAGATCAGTCCTGCCATACCTATGACCCGAAACATATGCCGAGTTTGTGTTTTCAGACAACTGTCCAAACAGCCCTGGCCTACACACCCTACAGGCTCAGGCCCCTGGAGCCAAACCTGAGGACTGTGCTTGTACTCTCCAAGGGAATTTTATGTGCCCATTCCAATGGCCACAACCCTACTAAAAGGATAAACCTCCAATGTCCCTGAGGCCATCCCAATATTTGTGGCTTCCCAGGACAAACAGGGGTAATCTGGGCCCATCTGAGCACCTACCCTCAGTCAGACCCGTAGACTGATGTCCCCAGAGGTAAAAAGGAACAAACAGGCCCCTAGGCACCTAACGGATCTATTGCTTTGGTTTCCAGGCATCTCTCCCCAGAGGCCTGGATTTCAATATCAGCATATGGCTGTTTCTTGACTCACCCATTAGAACAAATCTCATCTACACATGACAAACTTGCACGATGGAGCTGTGTGAAAGCCTCTCTTTCGGAGAATCCTTCAGGGCCCCAGTGCCACCGCTTCATTCCAAGGTCTCCATAGACACAAAAATATATTAGGACACATCCACGGGAGAGTCCATTTCAACTCAGCCTCCTCGGTTGCTCCCCCCAGATCCAGCAGATCTAACCTGTCTTGTTGCTTGGAGACAATTGGAATGCGAGGAAGGCTACGCAGCCATCCAGCCTTTGAACCCTGCTCAGAATCATTGGCCTGGCTCCAACCAACAGGTCTCAATTGTCCTGCAGAAGAATCTTTGCAGTTGCGAGCTTCTCACTACTCCCATCGTGGGAAAACCCCCATGGCCTCATGATTCACCCCACCTTCAAGAAGGGGCCATCAGGGACAGAATGTCCAACCTGAGCGATCCTCTGATCCTCGCCCTGACTTCAGATGCACGAGATCTCGATTCACGTCTGCAGATTGTGCGTGCCATATACTCACCCAGAAACCTAGGCCTAGCTTGGGTTCTTAGACTTCTGTCCTCAGAATACTGTCCCACAAGCCCTCCAGTTTGGCAATCTAGAACTACAATGCAGCACTCTGCCTGCCCTCCAGAAGAAAAACATTGCCCTCTGGGGCTACCCAGAAACCCCAAATGAGGATCAACCTACACGCCATTCGGCTGTACCCAAAATATATAAGCTGACCTGGGGACTAATGCCCATTCTGACACAGCCTGATCCTGGACCTCCTGGCCCCACCCAGACAGCTTTCCACACACTGAGCACATCGGACCCGCCATGGCCTTAGGTCGTCATCTCTTCCCATCCTTGGTTTTCAGGCTTTAGAACCTAGACCTTATCTCCAATCACTGCCCAGGTTTGAAAATAATTGGGCTTGCCATGCCCCTAGGCCCCAATTTTTAACCATAGTTCAGGTTGTCCCTTCACTCTTCCCCTGGGTCTGCTTTGGAATTCGACTTTTGGTGGGACACCTGAGGTAACAACCCTGAAAGGTGTCCTCCCATCCCACAGATTGACGAAAAACAATTAGTATCGGGCCAAATCTACAGAGAGGAGGATTCCTCCATTGCCTATTAGGCCCTCCCGACATCCCACGGCCTTTGCTGCTACAAAATCCAGAAACAAAAGCCTGAGCAATAAATCTAATGGCACTGGCGCAGAAACCATATGGCATGTCTCGGAGCTGTCCAACAGGTCTCAATTGTCCCGCAGAAGGAATCCTTGAAGGGGGCATCTCACAACTCCCAACGTGAGAATACCTACATGGACTCGAGACTCCGCTCCCTTTATGAAGCGGCCGTCATGCACAGAAACTCCAACCTAATCCAACGTCTGATCCTCGCCCTGACGTCAGATGCATGAGATACTGGTTCAGATCTGCAGGGGGTAACTGCCGTCCCCTCGCTCGGAAGCCCAAGTCTAGCTTGTGTTCTCAGACTTCCGTCCTCACTCTCCTGGGCCCGAAGCCCTCATGTTTGGCAATTCGGACCCCCAATGCAGCACTCTGCCTGCCCTCTAGAAAAAATATATTGCCTAATGAACTGCCCAGGCAGGTTAAATGAGGATAAACCTACACGGCACTCAACTGTACCCTAATTATATAGTCTAACCTGGGCACTAATGCACTCTCTGACATAACCTGAGCCCGGACCTCCTTACCAAAACCCAGACAGCTGACCGCACACTGAGCACATCAGACCTGTCATGGCCGTAGGTCATCATCATTTCACGACCTCAGTTTTCAGGCTTCAGAACCTAGACCTTATATCCAATCACTGCCCAGGTGTGACTGTGATGCAGAAATCAGAACTCCTCCTTACCCATGGCAAGAAACCTTCTGTTTGGCATGTTGTACAATGTTCAGTTTAGGAGAAACAAGCATTCACCCTGAGGCCCCGCCCATTCTTGAGTGCGACGAGGGCATAAACACGCAAGTGACCCTTAGCGTGAGTCCTGTCCTCTAGTAAGTCCTCTCAGTGGCTGGACCATTAGATGTCATAATGGGCTTGACATGTCTATATTCCCTAATATTTAACCAGATTTCTGGTTGTCCACTCGCTCCACTCTGGAATCGCTCATTTGGTGGGACACCTGAGGTTAAAAAACAAAACAAAAACAATAAAAAAACGGACTTCTTCCATACCGCAGAATGACCCCAAACACTTGGACGGGGCCAAACCTCCAGAGAGTAGGACTCTTCCATTTCCCATGAAGTCACCCGGAAATTTCACGACTATGAGTGACACGATATCCAGAGACAAAAACATGAGTAAGAGCCTCACACTCGTCCTTTTTTCATATCCCGAAGGGTTCTCCTCATGGTCTGTAGATCAGTCCTGCCATTCCTATGATCTGAAACATAAGCCGAGTTTGTGAATTCAGACATCTTTCCAAACAGTTCTGGCCTACACTCCCTACATGCTCAGGCCCCTGGTGCCAAACCTGAGGACTGTACTTGCCCTCTCCAAGGGAATTGTGTGTGCCCATTCCAATGGCTACAAACCTACTAATAGGATAAACCTCCATAGTCCCTGAGGCCATCCCAATACTTGTGGCTTCCCATGACAAACAGGGGCAATCTGAGCTCATCTGAGCACCTACCTGCACTCAGACCCGTAGACTGATGTCCCCAGAGGTAAAAAGGAACGAACAGACCCCTAGGCTCCTATTGGATCCATTGCTTTGGTTTCCAGGCATCTCTCCTCAGCGTCCTGGATTTCAATACCAGCATATGGCTGTTTCTTCATTCACCCATCAAAACAAATCTCATTGACACATGGTAAACTTGCACGTTGGAGCTGTGTCAAAGCCTCTTTAGGAGATCCATACAGGCCCCAAGTGCCACCGCTTCATTCCAAGGTCTCCTTAGACACAAAAACACATTAGGACCCATCCACAGGAGAGTCCATTTCAATTCAGCCTCCTCGTTTGCTCCCCCAGATCCAACAGATCTAACCTGTCTTCTTGCTAGGAGACAATTGGAATGTGAGGTGGGCTACCCAGCCATCCATCCTTAGAACCCTGCTCGGAATCGTTGGCCTGGCTCCAACCAACAGGTCTCAATTGTCCTGTAGAAGAATCTTTGCAGTTGGGAGCTTCTCACAACTCCCATCTTGGGAAATCCCCCAATGGCCTCGTGACCCCCCCCCCTTTATGAAGAGGGCATCAGGGACAGAAAGTCCAACCTGAGCCCTCGTCTGATCCTCGCCCTGACTTCAGATGCACGAGATCTCGATTCAGTTCTGTCCATTGTGACTGCCATGTCCTCACCCAGAATCCTAAGCATAGCTTGTGTTCTCAGACTTCCGTTCTTAGGTTCAATGGGCACAAGGGTCTGACTGACACAGACTGAGCCACGACCTCCAGTCAACCACCCAGAGATGGGCCCCATTTCCTGAAGGTGTGACTTCCTGTGTCCTGAAACCAACATCTCTACTCAACCTGTATATTCAGTCCTCTGTCCCAGACCGTAGCTCAAATCCATGCCTATGGGGGAACCTCACACACAAGAGTACTCCTCCTTCCCAACTCTCTGTGTGGCAACCAGCTGCATGGCCCATGAGACCACGGTTACACATGGAAGACTCCCTGGATACAAACAGGCAGCGTGAGCTTGCTTTCAAACAAAACCCCGCAGTAGCTGGATCAGGAGCCCACAGAGTGGGACTTCCAGGACCCTAAGGGCAAATCCTCACCCTTGTTAATGTTTTCAAGTCACCCATACCCAGAACCTGTCTCTGGAATCCCTATTTGGGTGTCCTCTGAGACGGAAAACAACAGTCTTCCCTTCCCTCAGAGACACCAAACTCTTGGGAGCTGAGCAGAATCCCCAGAGATGAAGAATTTCTCATGGACTCATGAAGCCACCCCTACCTTTCGCGACCATCCCGGGCACACACCCGACAGAAGAACCTGCGCTATGACACCTTAATTTCAGTACACTATGAGCTGCCCTCTGGGCCTGAACATCGGACCTGTGATCACCTCGGCCCTCACTCTAACCCTAGTTTGCTTTTGCAGATATCTCTCCCCAAAGCGCTGGCCCACATGCCCCCCCAGGATGGGGCCTATGGTGCCACACCAGATGACTGTCCTTACACTCCCAAAGGAAACTCTGACCTTCACGGTTGCCCAAACACTGAAGATTAGGAGCAAAGTAAAACCCCCTGAGCCCACCTCAATTTCTAAGAAGGCTCTGGACTCAAATGCACATTCTGACACACAATATGCCACTGCCTCCAGGCAGACATCCAAATCCAAGGGCCTGAGTCAGAAGTTTGAACCTGCCATGACTATAGGACTTCATTGATACCCAAGTTTAGATTTTTAGGCACTGTTTCCAGAGGCCTGTTCTCCAATACTGACTTATATTCCAACATGTAGTCCCTGAGCCACACAACAGAACAACTCTTGTCCCCAGAAGGAAACCGTGCTCTGGACATGTGTCAAACTCTCAGGGTAGAAGAATCCTGCAAGTACCCCTTGCCAACAGTGCATTGTAAGATCTCCCTGGTAACAAACCAGCATTGTGACCCATGTGCAAGATATTCCATGTCAACTCAAGGCCTTGGTACTTCGCCCCAGTGTCATCAGAACGAAACTGCCAAATTCCTCAGCTCCAATGGTCAATGGAGGTGTGCTTTCCAGGCATCCATGCCGAAGAGCTCAGCTACATGGGGTACTGTGGAGCAAACAAACCAGACTCCACCTGTCCAGTAGAAGGAAACCTTGCTGTTTGGAGCATCTCACAAGTCTCAGAGGGGGAAATCCTCGATGGGCTCTTGATGCCACCCCTCCATTTCTTGGTCATTGTAGACAAAAACAGTAGTGTGAGCAAACATCTGACATCCGTCCTTACTCAGGTGCTGGATATATCAAAAAAGACGCTTCACACTGGAACTGCGTTCCGCTTGGCACTGAATTGTACAGTAGCTTGTGTCTACAATTCCATCCTCACCCTATTGCTCCCCAAGGCCTCTTGATATTGAATTCTGGAGCCGCAATGCAGCATTCTACCTCCCTCATAGGAAGAAGTGCCTGGTTAGTCTGCCCAGAATCGCCACATTAGGATCAGTCCGCTTGGCCCTGGAGGGAACCCCGATTTATAGACTTCCCTGGCCACTAGGTTGTGTCTTACAGAGCCTTTGTCCGGACCTAGAGTAAGTCACAGGGAGTGCAGGTCCCATATCTAGCATGTGGGACTGGCCATGGCCCAAGTCTGTCATCTCTACCCATACTTGGTATTCTCGCAACTTTCCCCAGTTTTTGCTGAAATCCTTCCAATGGGGGAACGTGAAACACTATAGAGTTCTAGTCCTTTTCCATGGAAGGACACCTGGGTGTTTAAATGGGTATCCAGCTCTCAAAGTGGGAGCAAGGTACATGGCCAATGTGACCAGGCCAACTCCTGATGGCTCCCCAGGGCACAAACAGGCATTGTGACCCTCACCCAAGTATGCTTTCAAACAAACTCTCTCAGTTCCACCACAAGGTTCCTGCATTGCAGGCCTGGTACTCCCCTAACCCCAAATTCTAACCCTTGGTGGGATTTTCCAGGCGCCCAGACTTAGAACCCATATCTAAAATGCCTGTTTTGTGGCACCTCTAAGATGGAAAACAGCACTCTTATCTTCCCCGAAAAAGCCACCAAGCTAAGGGGAGCCGCCAGGATCCTTAGAGACAAAAAGTCTCCTATGGATGCATGAGACATCACCTACATTCTGAGGTCATTCTGGACACACAATCCAGATGGAAAAGTCTGTGCTACTGTCTTCTAGTCATCCTAATTACAGTTGCTGATGAGCTGACCCCCAAGTCTATGCATTTGGCCTGTGATCACCTCGCGACTAATCTGAACCTGAACTTTTGTTTGCAGACTTCTTTCCCAACACCATGGCTCACATGCCCTCCAGGATGGGGTCACTCGATGTGCACCAAAGGACTGTGGCTGAATTCCCCAAGGAAACTGTGCCTATCACAGTTGCCCAAACGTTCCAGATTAAGAGAAACCTGCAAGGCCCCTGAGCCCACTCCAATTTTGGCGGCTGTCTGGATGCAAATGCACAGTATGAAACACCCTGATTAGCTACATTCAGATGGACAGCCACGTCAATGGTCCTGAGTCAGAAGATTGAACCTCACAAGCCATTGGACCTCATTGGAACACCTGATTAGGTTTTCAGGCATCTGTCCTCAGGGTTCTGTTCTGGAATACCATCTTATGATACGACCTGTCCCTGAGCCCAGAAAACGCCCAGCAAACTCTCCTCGGGCGCCACACATCTGAAGGGCAGCTCCACCGCGCATGGCCTGCATCGCGAGCGCACGAGCATGCACCTCATCAGGAAGCCCTACTTGAGGCAGGCTACAGTGAGGCCAACGCCTCCTGCTAATCCTCGGCCTGCGGAGGTTCCCTCCCTGGTGCTGTCCCAAAAGGCCGGGCCCACCAGGAAGACCAGGCTCCAAATTTCACCTGCTTCCCAGCCTTCTGCTTCCGGGGTCCTGTCACTCGGTGCCTCCATCTGGGGAACCCTGGGTCCCGCAGCCACGCCTCCCCATCCCACCACAGCGCCAACGGTGCCTTTGGGTGCTTCAGACAAGACTCAGAGCGAGAGAAACCTGTCCGAAACAGATCTGGCCTACACACACTACAGGCTCAGGCCCCTGGAGCCAAACTGAGGACTGTGCTTGCCCTCTCCAAGGGAATTGTATGTGCCCATTCAAATGGCCAAAACTCAACTAATAGGATAAACCTCCAAAGTCCCTGAGGCCATCCCAATAGTTGTGGATTCCCAGGACAAACAGGGGCAATCTGAGCCCATCTGAGCACCTACCTGCACTCAGACCCGTAGACTGATGTCTGCAGAGGTAAAAAGGAACGAACAGGCCCCTAGGCACCTATCAGATCCATTGCTTTGGTTTCCAGGCATCTCTCCTCAGAGGGCTGGATTTCAATAACAGCAAATGGCTGTTTCTTGACTCAACCATCAGAACAAATCTCATCTACACATGGGAAACTTGCACGATGGAGCTGTGTGAAAGCCCCTGTTTAGGAGAACCCTTCAGGACCCAAGTGCCACCGCTTCTTTCCAAGGTCTCCATAGACACAAAGACATATTAGGACACATCCACGGGAGAGTCCATTTCAACTCAGCCACCTCGGTTGCTCCCCCAGATCCAGCAGATCTAACCTGTCTTGTTGCTTGGAGACAATTGGAATGCGAGGTGGGCTACCCAGCCATCCATCCTTAGAACCCTGCTCGGAATCGTTGTCCTGGAGCCAACCAACAGGTCTCAATTGTCCTGCAGAAGAATCTTTGCAGTTGCGAGCTTCTCACAATTCCCATCGTGGGAAAACACCCATGGTCTCGTGATCCACCCCCCCTTCAAGAAGGGGCCATCAGAGACAGAAAGTCCAACGTGAGCGATCGTCTGATCCTTGCCTGACTTCAGATGCACGAGATCTCGATTCAGGTCTGTAGATTGTGCCTGCAATATCGTCACCCAGAAACCTAGGTCTAGCTTGGGTTCTCAGACTTCCGTCCTCAGACTACTGGCCCACAAGCCCTCCAGTTTGGCAATCTAGAACTACAATGCAGCACACTGCCTGCCCTCCAGAAGAAAAACATTGCCCTCTGGGGCTACCCAGAAACCCCAAATGAGGATCAACCTGCACGCCATTCGGCTGTACCCCAAATATATAGGCTGACCTGGGCACTAATGCCCTTTCGGACACAGCCTGAGCCTGGACCGCCTGGCCCCACCCAGACAGCTGGCCGCACATTGAGCACATCGGACCCGCCATGGCCTTAGGTCCTCATCTCTTCTCAACCTCGGTTTTCAGGCTTCAGAACCTAGACCTTATCTCCAATCATGGCCCGAGCTCGAAAATAATGCAGAAATCAGAACTCTTTCCCCATGGCAAGAAACCTTGTGTTTGGCATGTTGTCCAACGTTCAGTGTCTTTGAAACCAGTGTGGCCCATGAGGCCCCACCCATGCTTGCGGGCCACATTTTCACAAACACACATTGTGACCCTCAGCCTGAGCCCAGTCCTCAGGTAAGGCTTCTCAGTGGCTGGATGGAGAGACAGCATATTGGGATTGCCATGCCCCTAGGCCCCAATTTTTAACCATAGTTCGGGTTGTCCCTTCACTCTTCCCCAGGGCTCTGCTTTGGAATTCCTCTTTTGGTGGGACACCTGAGGTAACAAACCTGAAAGGAGTCCTCCCATCCCACAGATTGACGAAAAGCATTTGGGATCGGGCCAAATCCACCGAGAGGAAGATTCGTCCATGGCCCATGAGGCCTACCCAACATTCCAGGGCCATCGCTGATACAAAATCCTGAAACAAAAGCCTGAGCAAGTGCCTCAGCCTCGCTCATTCTTCATATCCTGAAGAGTTCCTCACATGGTTTGTAGATCGGGCGTGCCATAACTACGTCCCCAAACCTAAGCTGAGTTTGTGTTTTCAGACTTCTGTCCTCAAACTCCTGGGCCACACACCATCCAGGTTGGGCACCTGGAGCCACACATTAGGACTGTGCCTACCCAATCCATGGGAATTCTGCCCATTCCATTGTCCAAAATCGTACAAATTAGGAGAACCCTCCCAAGCCCAGGAGGCCATCCCAATGGTGTAGGTCACCCGGGAAAAAAAGGGCGGTCTGACACCAGCTGAGCATCTACCTCTACTCATACCATTGATGGATGTCCCCAGAGAAGAAGATTGAACCAGACAGAACCCTAGGCCATTATCGGATCCTTTGCTTTGGTTTACAGGCATGTCTACTCAAAAGCCTGGATTCCAATACCAGCATAGGGGTTTTCTTGAGGCACCATAAAACAAATCTCGTCTCCACAAGGAAACGTGTGCATGGGAGCTATGCCAAACGCTTAGGAGAATACTTCAGGGTGCAGGTGCCACCGCCCCATTCCAAGGCCCTCAGGGACACAAACACACTTTAGGACCCATCCTCAGGAAAGTCCATTTCAACTCAGCCACCCCGGTTGCTCCCGCAGATCCATCAGATCTAACCTGTCTTGTTGCTAGGAGACAATTGGAATGCGATGCGGGCTTCCCAGTCATCCATCCTCGAATGGTGCTTTGGAGTCATTCCATATGGGATGTCCTGGAGCTGTCCAACAGGTCTCAATTGTTCCACAGAAGGAATCCTTGAAGGGGGATTCCCACAACTCCCAACGTGGGAAAACCTCCAGGGCCTCGAGATTCCGCTCCCTTCATGAAGGGGCCGTCAGGCACAGAAACTCCAACCTGAGACAACGTCTGATCCTCGCCCTGACATCAGATGCATGAGATATTGTTTCAGAACTGCAGGGGGTACCTGCCGTGCCCTCATCCTGAAACCGAATTCTAGATTGTGTTCTCAGACTTCCGTCCTCACACTCCTGGCCCCGAGGCCCTCAAGTTGGTCAATTCCGGACTGACAATGAAGCACTCTGCCTGCACTCTAGAAAAAATATATTGCCTAATGAGCTGCCCAGGCAGCTTAAAGGAGGAAAAACCTACACGGCACTTGAATGTACCCAAATTATATAGTCTAACCTGGGCACTAATGCACTGTTTGACACAACCTGAGCCGGGACCTCCTGACCAACACCCAGACAGCTGAAGGCACACTGAGCACATCAGACCCGCCATGGCCTTAGGTCATCATCTCTTCCCTACCTCAGTTTTCAGGCTTCAGAACCTAGTCTTTATCTCCAATCACTGCCCAGTGGTGACTATGATGCAGAAATCAGAACTCTTCCTTACCCATGCCAAGAAACCCTGTGGTTGGCATGTTGTCCAACGTTCAGTGTAGGAGAAACCAGCATTCACCCTGAGGCCCCGCCCATTCTTGAGTGCGACGGGGGCATAAACACGCATTGTGACCCTCAGAGTGAGTCCTGTCCTCCAGTAAGTCCTCTCGGTGGCTGGACCCTTAGATGTCATCATGGGCTTGACATGTCCCTAGGGCCCAATATTTAACCAGATTTCTGGTTATCCAGTTGCCCCTCCCCAGGGCCCTACTCTGGAATCCCTCATTTGGTGGGCCACCTGAGGGTGAAAAACAAAACAAAACAAATCAACAACAACAACAAAACGGACCTCTTCAATCCCACAGAATGACCCCAATCTCTTTGGACGGGGCCAAACCCCCAGAGAGTAAGACTCGTCCAATTCTCATGCAGTCACCCGGAAATTTCACGACCATGAGTGACACGATATCCAGAGACAAAAACTTGAGCAAGAGACTCACACTCGCCTTTTTTTCATATCCCAAAGAGTTCTCCTCATTTTCTGTAGATCAGTCCTGCCATACCTATGACCCTAAATATAAGCCGAGTTTGTGTTTTCAGACAACTGTCCAAACAGCTATGTCGTACACACCCTACAGGCTCAGGCCCCTGGAGACAAACCTTTGGACTGTGCTTGCACTCTCCAAGTGAATTGTATGTGCCCATTCAAATGGCCACAACCCTACTAATAGGATAAACCTCCAAAGTCCCTGAGGCAATCCCAATAGTTGTGGCTTCCCAGGACAAACAGGGGCAATCTGTGCCCATCTGAGCACCTACCTGCACTCAGACCCGTAGACTGATGTCCCCAGAAGTAAAAACGAACGAACAGGCCCCTAGGCACTAATCGAATCCATTGCTTGTTTTCCAGGCATTTCTCTTCAGAGGCCTGGATTTCAATACCAGCATATGGCTGTTTCTTGACTCACCCATCAGAAAAAATCTCATGTACATATGGGAAACTTGCACGTTGGAGCTGTGTGACAGCCTCTCTTTAGGAGAACCCTTCAGGGTCCCAGTGCCACCGCTTCTTTCCAAGGTCTCTATAGACACAAAATCATATTAGGACCCATCCACGGGAGAGTCCATTTCAGCTCAGCCACCTCGGTTGCTCCCCCAGATCCAGGAGATCTAATCTGTCTTGTTGCTTGGAGACAATTGGAATGGGAGGTGGGCTACCCAGCCATACATCCTTAGAACCCTGCTTGGAATCGTTTGCCAGAAGCCAACCAACAGGTCTCAATTGTTCTGCAGAAGAATATTTGCAGTTGGGTGCTTCTCACAACTCCCATCGTGGGAAAACCCCAATATCCTTGTGATCCAACCCCCTTCAAGAAGGGGCCATCAGGTACAGAAAGTCAAACCTGAGCTATCTTCCGATCCTCGACCTGACTTCAGATTTACGAGATCTCGATTCAAGTCTGTAGATTGTGCGTGCCATATCGTCACCCAGAATCCTAGGCCTAGCTTGGGTTCTCAGACACCCGTCCTCAGACTACTGGCCCACAAGCCCTCCAGTTTGGCAATCTAGAACTACAATGCAGCACTCTGCCAGCCGTCCAGACGAAAAACATTGCCCGCTGGGGCTACCCAGAAACCCCAAATGAGGATCAACATGCACGGCATTCGGCTGTACCCCAAATATTTAGGCAGGCCTGGGCACTAATACCCTTTCTGACACAGCCTGAGCCTGGACCTCCTGGCCCCAACCAGACAGCTGTCCGCAATTGACCACATCGGACCCGCCATTGCCTTAGGTCGTCATCTCTTCTTAACCTCTGTTTTCAGGCTTCAGAACCTAGACCTTATCTCCAATCACTGCCCGGGTATGAAAATGATGCAGAAATCAGAACACTTTCCCCATGGCAAGAAACCTTGTGATTGGCATGTTGTCCAACGTTCAGTGTAGGAGAAACTAGCTTTCACCCTGATGCCCCGCCCATTCTTGAGTGCAACAAGGGCATAAACACGCATTGAGACCCTCACGAGAGTCCTGTCCTCTAGTTCGTCCTCTCAGTGGCTGGACCATTAGATGTCATAATGGGCTTGACATGTCCCTAGGCCCCAAATTTAACCAGATTTCTGGTTGTCCAGTCGCCCCTCCCCAGGGCTCTCCTCTGGAATCCCTCATTTGGTGGGATTCCTGAGGTTGAAAAACAAAACAAAACAAATCAACAGTAACAGAACAATGGACTTCTTCCACCCACAGAATGACCCCAAACTCTTTGGATCGGGACAACACCCAGAGAGTAAGACTCGTCCATTTCCCATGAAGTACCCGGAAATTTCACGACCATGAGTGACACGATATCCAGAGACAAAAACTTGAGCAGAGCCTCACACTCGCCGTTTTCTCATATCCCGAAGTGTTCTCCTCATGGTCTGTATATCAGTCCTGCCATACCTATGACACGAAACATAAGACGAGTTTGTGTTTTCAGACAACTGTCCAAACAGCCCTGGCCTACACACCCTACATGATCAGGCCCCTGGAGCCAAACCTGACGTCCGTCCTCAGACTACTGGCCCACAAGCCCTCCAGTTTGGCAATCCAGAACTACAATGCAGCACTCTGCCTGCCCTCCAGAAGAAAAACATTGCCCTCTGGGGCTACCCAGAAACCCCATGTGAGGATCAACCTGCACGGCATTCGGCTGTACACCAAATATATAGGCTGACCTGGGCACTAATGCCCTTTCTGACACAGCCTGAGCCTGGACCTCCTGGCCCCAACCAAACAGCTGTCCGCAATTGACCACATCGGACCCGCCATTGCCTTAGGTCGTCATCTCTTCTTAACCTTGGTTTTCAGGCTTCAGAACCTAGACCTTATCTCCAATCACGGCCCGTGTTCGAAAATGATGCAGAAATCAGAACTCTTTCCCCATGGCAAGACACCTTGTGGTTGGCAAGTTGTCCAAGATTCAGTGTAGTTGAAACCAGTGAGGCCCCGCCCATGCTTACGGGCCACATTGGTCACAAACACACATTGTGACCCTCAGCCTGAGCCCAGTCCTCAGGTAAGGCCTCTCAGTGGCTGGATGGAGAGACAGCATATTGGTATTGCCATGCCCATAGACCCCAATACTTAAACATAGTTCGGGTTGTCCCTTCACTCTTCCCCAGGGCTCTGCTTTGAAATTCCTCTTTTGGTGGGACACCTGAGGTAACAAACCTGAAAGGAGTCCTCCCATCCCACATATTGACGAAAAAAAATTGGGATCGGGCCAAGTCCACAGAGAGCAAGATTTGTCCATGGCCCATGAAGCCTACCCAAAATTCCATGGCCATCGCTGATACAAAATCCAGAGACAAAAGCCTGAGCATGCGCCTCAGACTCGCTCATTCTTCATATCCTGAAGAGTTCTTCAGATAAGAACCTACACGGCACTCGAAGGCACCCAAAATATATAGTCTAACCTGGGCACCTAAGCACTGTATGACAACCTGAGCCGGGACCTCGTGAACAACACCCAGACAGCTGACCGCACAATGAGCACAAGAGACCCGCCATGGCCTTAGGTCATCATCTCTTCCCTACCTCAGTTTTCAGGATTCAGAACCTAGACCTTATCTCCAATCACTGCCCAGGGGTGACTTTGATGCAGAAATCAGAACTCTTCCTTACCCATGGCAAGAAACCTTGTGGTTGGCATGTTGTCCAACGTTCAGTGTAGGAGAAACCAGCAATCACCTTGAGGCCCCACCCATTCTTGAGTGCGACGAGGGCATAAACACGCATTGGGAACCTCAGCGTGAGTTCTGTCCTCTAGTACGTCCTCTCAGTGGCTGGACCATTAGATGTCATAATGGGCTTGACATGAACCTAGGCCCCAATTTTTAATCAGATTTCTGGTTGTCCAGTCGCCCCTCCCTAGGGCTCTACTCTGGAATCCCTCATTTGGCGGGACACCTGAGGTTGAAAAAAAAAAAAAAAAGCAATTCAACAGCAACAGAACAATGGACTTCTTCCATCCCACAGAATGACCCCAAACTCATTGGACGGGCCCAACCCCCAGAGAGTAAGACTCGTCCATTTCCCATGAAGTCAACCAAATATCATGACCAAGAGTGACACGATATCCAGAGACAAAAACTTGAGCAGAGCCTCACACTCGCCCTTTTTTTATATCCCGAAGTGTTCTCCTCATGGTCTGTAGATCAGTCCTGCCATACCTATGACCCAAAACGTAAGCCGAGTTTGTGTTTTCAGACAACTGTCCAAACAGCCCTGGCATACAACCCCTACAGGCTCAGGCCCCTGGAGCCAAACATGACGACTGTGATTGCCCTCTCCAAGGGAATTTTATCTGCCCATTCCAATGGCCACAACCCTCCTAAGAGTATAAACCTCCAAAGTCCCTGAGGCCATCCCAATATTTGTGGCTTCCCAGGACAAATGGGGCAATCTGGCCCATCTGAGAACCTACTGACACTCAGACTCGTAGACTGATGTCCCCAGAGGTAAAAAGGATCGAACGGGCCCCTAGGCACCTATCAGATCCAATTTTGGTTCCAGGCATTTCTAATCATAGGCCTGGATTTCAATAACAGCATAAGGCTGTTTCTAGACTCACCCATCAGAACAAATCTCATGTACACATGGGAAACTTGCTCGATGGAGCTATGTGCAAGCCTCTCTTTAGGAGAACCCTTCAGGGCCCCAGTGCCACCGCTTCATTCCAAGGTCTCCATAGACACAATATCATATTAGGACACATCGATGGGAGAGTCCATTTCAACTCAGCCTCATCGGTTGCTCCCCCAGATCCAGCAGATCTAACCTGTCTTGTTGCTTGGAGACCATTGGAATGCGAGGTGGGCTACCCAGCCATCCATCCTTAGAACCCTGCTCAGAATCGTTGTCCTGGAGCCAACCAACAGGTCTCAATTGTCCTGCAGAAGAATCTTTACAGTTGGGAGCATCTCACAACTCCCATCGTGGGAAAACCACCATGGCATCGTGATCCCCCCCCTTCAAGAAGGGGCCATCAGGGACAGACTGTCCAACCTGAGCGATCGTCTGATCCTCGCCCTGAATCCAGATGCACGAGATCTCAATTCAGGTCTTTAGATTTTGCCTGCCATATCCTCACCCAGAAACCTAGGCCTAGCTTGGTTTCTCAGACTTCCGTCCTCAGACTACTGGCCCACAAGCCCTCCAGTTTGGCAATCCAGAACTACGATGAAGCACTCTGCCTGCCCTCCAGAAGAAAAACATTGCCCTCTGGGGCTACCCAGAAATCCCAAATGAGGGTCAACGGGGCACATCATTCGGCTGTACTCCAAATATATAGGCTGACCTGGGCACTAATGCCCTTTCTGACACAACCTGATCCTGGACCTCCTGGCCCCACCCAGACAGCTGGCCGCACACTGAGCACATCGGACCCGCCATGGCCTTAGGTCGTCATCTCTTCTCAACCTCGGTTTTCAGGCTTCAGAGCCTAGACCTTATCTCCAATCACGGCCCTGGATTGATAATGATGCAGAAATCAGAACTCTTTCCCTATGTCAAGAAACCTTATGGTTGTATGTTGTCCAAGATTCAGTGTTGTTGAAACCAGTGTGGCCCATGAGGCCCCGCCCATGCTTGCGGGCCACATTGGTCACCAACACACATTGTGACCCTCAGCCTGAGCCCAGTCCTCAGGTAAGGCCTCTCAGTGGCTGGATGGAGAGACAGCATATTGGGCTTGCCATGCCCCTAGGCCCCAATTTTTAACCATAGTTCGGGTTGTCCCTTCACTCTTCCCCAGGGCTCTGCTTTGGAATTCCTCTTTTGGTTGGACACCTGATGAAACAAACCTGAAATGCGTCCTCCCATCCCACAGATTGACGAAAAACAATTGGGATCGGGCCAAATCCACAGAGAGCAAGATTCGTCCATGGCCCATGAGGCCTCCCCAACATTCCACGGCCATCGCTGATACAAAATCCAGTGACAAAAGCCTGAGCACGTGCCTCAGTCTCGCTCATTCTTCATATCCTGAAGAGTTCTTCAGATAAAAACCTAGAGGGCACTCGAATGCACCCAAAATATATAGTTAACCTGGGCACTAATGCACTGTCTGACAACGTGAGCCCGGACCTCGTGAACAACACCCAGACAGCTGACCGCACAATGAGCACAACAGACCCGCCATGGCCTTAGGTCATCATCTCTTCCCTACCTCAGTTTTCAGGCTTCAGAACCTAGACCTTATCTCCAATCACTGCCCAGGGGTGACTGTGATGTAGAAATCAGAACTCTTCCGTACCCATGGCAAGAAACCTTGTGGTTGGCATGTTGTCCAACGTTCAGTGTAGGAGGAACCAGCATTCACCCTGAGGCCCCGCCATTTCTTGAGTGCGACGAGGGCATATAGACGCATTGTGACCCTCAGCGTGAGTCCTGTCCTCTAGTACGTCCTCTCAGTGGCTGGACCATTAGATGTCATAAAGGGCTTGACATGTCCCTAGGCCCCAATTTTTAACCAGATTTCTGGTTGTCCAGTCGCCCCTCCCCAGGGCTCTACCCTGGAATCCCTCATTTGGTGGGACACCTGAGGTTGAAAAACAAAACAAAACAAATCAACAATAACAGAACAACGGACTTCTTCCATAAAACAGAATGACCCCAAACTCTTTGGACGGGGCCAAACCCCCAGATAGTAAGACTCGTCCATTTCCCATGATGTCACTCGGAAATTTCACGACCATGAGTGACACGATATCCTGAGATAAAAACTTAAGCAAGAGCCTCACACTCGCCCTTTTTTCATATCCCGAAGACTTCTCCTCATTGTCTGTAGTTCAGTCCTGCCATACCTATGACCCGAAACATAAGCCGAGTTTGTGTTTTCAGACAACTGTCCAAACAGCCCTGGCCTACACACCCTACAGGCTCAGGCCCATGGAGCCAAACCTGACGACTGTTTTGGCCTCTCCAAGGGAATTGTATGTGCCCATTCCAATGGCCACAACCCTACTAATAGGAAAAACCTCCAACTTCCCTGAGGCCATCGCAATATTTGTGGCTTGCCAGGACAAATGGGGTAATCTGGGCCCATCGGAGCACCTATCTGCACTCAGACCAGTAGACTGATGTCCCCAGAGGTAAAAAGGAACGAACAGACCCCTAGGCACCTATCGTACCCATTGCTTTGGTTTCCAGGCATCTCTCCTCAGAGGCCTGGATTTCAATAACAGCATATGGCTGTTTCTTGACTCACCCATCAGAACAAATCTCATCTACACATTGGGAACTTGCACGATGGAGCTGTGTGAAATCCTCTCTTTAGGAGAACCCTTCAGGGCCCCAGTGACACCGCTTCATTCCAAGGTCCCCAGAGACACAAAATCATATTAGGACACATCCACGGGAGAGTCCATTTCAACTCAGCCTCCTCGGTTGCTCCCCCAGATCCAGCAGATCTAACCTGTCTTGTTGCTTGGAGACAATTGGAATGCGAGTTGGGCTACCCAGCCATCCATCCTTAGAACCCTGCTCGGATTCGTTGTCCTGGAGCCAACCAACAGGTCTCAATTGTCCTGCAGAAGAATCTTTGCAGTTGGGAGCTTCTCACAACTCCCATCGTGGGAAAAACCCCATGGCCTCGTGATCCACCCCCCCTTCAAGAAGGGGCCATCAGGGACAGAATGTCCAACCTGAGCGATCGTCTGATCCTCGCCCTGACTTCAGATGCACGAGATCTCCATTAGGAACTGGAGATTGTGCCTGCCATATCCTAATCGAGAAAACTAGGCCTAGCTTGGGTTCTCAGACTTCCTTCCTCAGACTACTGGCCCACAAGCCCTCCAGTTTAGCAATCCAGAACTACAATGCCGCACTCTGCTTGCCCTCCAGAAGAAAAACATCGCCCTCTGCGGTTACCCAGAAACACCCAATGAGGATCAACCTGCACGGCATTAGGCTGTACCCCAAATATATAGGCTGAACTGGCACTAATGCCCTTTCTAACACAGCCTGAGCAGGACCTACTGGCCTCACCCAGACAGCTGGCCGCACACTGAGCACATCGGACCCGCCATGGCCTTAGGTCGTCATCTCTTCTCAACCTCGGTTTTCAGGCTTCATAACCTAGACCTTATCAACAATCACTGCCCAGGTTTGAAAATGATGTAGAAATCAGAACTCTTTCCCCATGGCAAGAAACCTTGTGATAGGCATATTGTCCAAGTTTCAGTGTAGTTGAATCCAGTGTGGCCCATGAGGCCCCGCCCAAGCTTACGAGCCACATTGTTCACAAACACACAGTGTGACCCTCAGCCTGAGCCCAGTCCTCAGGTAAGGCCTCTCAGTGGCTGGATGGGGAGACAGCATATTGGGATTGCCATGCCCCTAGGCCCCAACATTAACCATAGTTCGGGTTGTCCCTTCACTCTTCCCCAGGGCTCTGCTTTGGAATTCCTCTTTTGGTGGGTCACCTGAGGTAACAAACCTGAACGGAGTCCTCCTATCCCACAGATTGACGAAAAACAATTGGGATCGGGCCAAATCCACAGAGAGCAAGATTCGTCCATGGCCCATGAGGCCTCCCCAACATTCCACGATCATCGCTGATACAAAATCCAGAGACAAAAGCCAGAGCACGGGCCTCAGACTCGCTCATTCTTCATATCCTTAAGAGTTCTTCAGATAAGAACTTACACGGCACTTGAATGCACCCAAAATATATAGTCTAACCTGGGCACTAATGCACTGTCTGACAACGTGAGACCGGACCTCGTGACCAACCCCCAGACAGCTGACCACAACCTGAGCACATCAGACCCGCCATGGCCTTAGGTCATCATCTCTTCCCTACCTCAGTTTTCAGGCTTCAGAACCCAGACCTTATCTCCAATCCTGCCCAGGGGTGACTGTGATGCAGAAATCAGAACTCTTCCTTACCCATGGCAAGAAACCTTGGGGTTGGCATGTTGTCCAACGTTCAGTGTAGGAGAAACCAGCATTCACCCTGAGGCCCCGCCCATTCTTGAGAGCGACGAGGGCATAAACACGCATTGTGACCCTCAGCGTGAGTCCTGTCCTCTAGTACGTCCTCTCAGTGGCTGGACCATTAGATGTCATAATGGGCTTGACATGTCCCCAGGCCCCAATTTTTAACCAGATTTCTGGTTGTCCATTCGCCCCTCCACAGGGCTCTACTCTGGTATCCCTCATTTGGTGGGACACCTGAGGTTGAAAAACAAAACAAAACAAATCAACAACAACAGAACAACGGACTTCTTCCATCCCACAGAATGACCCCAAACTCTTTGGATGGGGACAAACCCCAGAAAGTAAGACTCATCCATTTCCCATGAAGTCACCCGGAAATTTCATGACCATGAGTGACACGATATCCAGAGACAAAAACTTGAGCAAGAGCCTCACACTTGCCCTTTTTTCATATCCCAAAGTGTTCTCCTCATGGTCTGTAGATCAGTCCTGCCATTGCATGACCCGAAACATAAGCCGAGTTTGTGTTTTCCGACAACTGTCCAAACAGCCCTGGCCTACACACCCTACAGGCTCAGTCCCCTGGAGCCAAACATGACGACTGTGCTTGCCCTCTCCAAGGGAATTGTATGTGCCCATTCCAATGGCCACAACCCAACTAATAGGATAAACCTCCAAAGAGCCTGAGGCCATCCCAATATTTGTTGCTTACCAGCACAAACAGGCGAAATCTGGGCTCATCTAAACACCTACCTGCACTCAGACCCATAGACTGATGTCCCCAGAGGTAAAAAGGAACGAACAGGAACCAAGGCAACTATCGGATCCATTGCTTTGGCTTCCAGTCATCTCTCCTCAGAGGCCTGGATTTCAATAACAGCATATGGTAGTTTCTTGACTCACCCTTCAGAACAAATCTCATCTACACATGGGAAACTTGAACGATGGAGCTGTTTGGAAGCCTCTCTTTAGGAGATCCCTTCAGGGCCCCAGTGACACCGCTTCATTCCAAGGTCTCCATAGACACAAAATCATATTAGGACACATCCAAGGGAGAGTCTATTTCAACTCAGCCTCCTCGGTTGCTCCCCTAGATCCAGAAGATCTAACCTGTCTTCTTGCTTGGAGACAATTGGAATGCGAGGTGGTCTACCCAGCCATCCATCCTTAGAACCCTGCTCGGAATCGTTGTCCTGGAGCCAAACAACAGGTCTCAATTGTCCTGCACAAGAATCTTTGCAGTTGGGAGCTTCTCACAACTCCCATCGTGGGAAAACCCCCATGGCCTCGTGATCCACCCCCCCTTCAAGAAGGGGCCATCAGGGACAGAATGTCCAACATGAACGATGGTCTGATCCTCGCCCTGACTTCAACGCACGAGTTTTCGATTCAGGACTGTAGATTGTGACTGCCATATCCTCACCCAGAAACCTAGGCCTAGCTTGGGTTCTCAGACTTCCGTCCTCAGACTACTGGCCCACAAGCCCTCCAGTTTGGCAATCCAGTACTACAATGCAGCACTCTACCTGCCCTCTAGAAGAAAAGCATTGCCTTCTGGGGCTACCCAGTAACCCCCAATGAAGATCAACCTGCACGGCATTCGGCTGTACCGCTGACCTGGGCACTAATGCCCTTTCTGACACAGCCTGAGCCTGGACCTCCTGGCCCCACCCAGACAGCTGGCCGCACACTGAGCACAACGGACCCGCCATGGCCTTAGGTCGTCATCTCTTCTCAACCTCGGTTTTCAGGCTTCAGAACCTAGACCTTATCTCCAATCACGGCCCGGGTTTGAAAATGATGCAGAAATCAGAACTCTTTCCCCATGGCAATAAACCTTGTGGTTGGCATGTTTTCCAAGGTTCAGTGTAGTTGAAACCAGTGTGGCCCATGAGGCCCCGCCCATGCTTGTGGGCCACATTGGTCACAAAAACACATTGTGACCTTCAGCCTGAGCCCAGTCCTCAGGTAAGGCCTCTCAGTGGCTGGATGGAGAGACAGCATATTGGGCTTGCCATGCCCCTAGGCCCCAATTTTTAACCATAGTTCGTGTTGTCCCGTCACTCTTCCCCAGGGCTCTGCTTTGGAATTCCTCTTTTGGTGGGACACCTGAGGTAACAAATCTGAAAGGATTCCTCCATTCCCACAGATTGACAAAAAACAATTGTGATCGGGACAAATCCACAAAGAGCAAGATGCGTCCATGGCCCATGAGGCCTCCCCAACATTCCACCCCATGGCTGATACAAAATCCAAGACAAAAGCTTGAGCACGCACCTCGACTCGCTCATTCTTCATATCCTGAAGAGTTCTTCAAATAAGAAACTACAGGGCACTCGAATGCACCCAAAATAAATCGTCTAACCTGGGCACTAATGCACTGTGTGACAACCTGAGCCCGGATCTCGTGACAAACACCAAGACAGCTGACCGCACACTGAGCACATCATACCGCCATGGCATTAGGTCATCATCTCTTCCCTACCTCAGTTTTCAGGCCTCAGAACCTAGACCTTATCTCCAATCACTGCCCAATGGTGACTGTGATGCAGAATCAGAACTTTCATTACCCATGGCAAGAAACCTTGTGGTTGGCATGTTGTCCAAAGTTCATTGTAGGAGAAACCAGCATTCACCCTGAGGCCCGCCCATTCTTCAGTGCGACGAGGGCGTAAACACACATTTTGACCCTCAGCGTGAGTCCTGTCCTCTAGTACGTCCTCTCAGTGGCTGGACCATAGATGTCATAATGGGCTTGACATGTCCCTAGGCCCCAATTTTTAACCAAATTTCTGGTTGTCCAGTCGCCCCTCCCCAGGGCTCTACTCTGGAATCCCTCATTTTGTGGGACACCTGAGGTTGAAAAACAAAACAAAACAAATCAACAACTACAGAACAACGGACTTCTTCCATCCCACAGAATGACCCCAAACTCTTTGGACGTGGCCAAAGCCCCAGAGAGTAAGACTCGTTCATTTCCCATGAAGTCACACGGAAATTTTCACGACCATGTGTGACACGATATCCAGAGACAAAAACTTGTGCAAGAGCCTCACTCGCCCTTTTTTCATATAACGAAGAGTTCTCCTCATTGTCTGTAGATCAGTCCTGCCATACCTATGACCCGAAAAAATGAGCCGAGTTTGTGTTTTCAGACAACTGTCCAAAATGCCCTGGTATACACACCCCTACAGGCTCAGGCCCCTGGAGCCAAACCTGACGTCTGTGCTTGCCCTCTCCAAGGGAATTGTATCTGCCCATTCCAATGGCCACAAAGCTACTAAGAGGATAAACATCCGAAGTCCCTGAGGCCATCCCAATATTTGTGGCTTACCAGGACAAACAGGGGCAATCTGGGCCCATCTAAACACCTAAATGCACTCAGACCCGTCGACTGATGTCCCCAGAGGTAAAAAGGAATGAACAGGCCCCTAGACAACTATCGGATCCATTGGTTTGGCTTCCAGGCATCTCTCCTCAGAGGCCTGGATTTCAATAACAGCATATGCCTGTTTCTTGACTCACCCATCAGAACAAAACTCATCTACACATGGGAAACTTGCACAATGGAGCTATGTGAAAGCCTCTCTTTAAGAGAACCCTTCAGGGCCCAGTGACACCGCTTCATTCCAAGGTCTCCATAGACACAAATTCATATTAGGACACATCCACGGGCGCGTCCATTTCAACTAGGCCTCCTCGGTTGCTCCCCCAGATCGAGCAGATCTAACGTGTCTTGTTGCTTGGAGACAATTGGAATGCGAGGTGGGCTACCCAGACATCCATCCTTAGAACCCTGCTCAGTTCGTTGTGCTGGAGCCAACCAACAGGTCTCAATTGTCCTACAGAAGAATCTTTGCAGTTGGGAGCTTCTCACAACTCCCATCTTGGGAAAACCCCCATGGCCTCGTGATCCAACCCCCTTTAAGAAGGGGCAATCAGGGACAGAATGTCCAAGCTGAGCTATCGTCTGATCCTCGCCCTGACTTCAGATGCACGAGATCTCGATTCAGTCTGTAGATTGTGCCTGCCATATCCTCACCCAGAAACCTAGGCCTAGCTTGGGATCCAGACTTCCGTCTTCAGACTACTGGCCCACAAGCCCTCCAGTTTGGTAATCCAGAACTACAATGCAGCACTCTGCCTGCCCTCCAGAAGAAAAACATTGCCCTCTGGGGCTACCCAGAAACCGCAAATGAGGATCAACCTGCACGCCATTCGGCTGTACCCCAAATATATAGAGTGACCTGGGCACTAATGCCCTTTATGACACAGCCTGACCCTGGACCTCCTGGCCCCACCCAGACAGCTGGCCGCACACTGAGCACATCGGACGCGCCATGGCCCTAGGTCGTCATCTGTTCTCAACCTCGGTTTTCAGGCTCCCGAACCTAGACCTTATCTGCAATCACGGCCCGGGTTTGAAAATGATGCAGAAATCAGAATTCTTTCCCCAGGGCAAGAAACCTTGTGGTTGGCATGTTGTCCAAGGTTCAGTGACGTTGAAACCAGTGTGGCCCATGAGGCCCGGCCCATGCTTCCGGGCCACATTGGTCACAAACACACATTGTGACCCTCAGCCTGAGCCCAGTCCTCAGGTAAGGCCTCTCAGTGGCTGGATGGAGAGACAGCATATTGGGATTGCCATGCCCATATGACCCAATTTTTAAACCAAAGTTCCGGGCGTCCCTTCACTCTTCCCCAGGGCTCTGCTTTGGAATTCCTCTATTGGTGGACACCTGAGGTAACAAACCTGAAAAGAGTCCTCCTATCCCACAGATTGACGGAAAATAATTGGGACCTGGCCCAATCCACAGAGAGCAAGATTCGTCCATGGCCCATGAGGCCTGCCCGACATTCCACGCCCATCGCTGATACAAAATCCACAGACAAAAGCCTGAGCATGTGCCTCAGACTCGCTCATTCTTCATATCCGGAAGAGTTCTTCAGATAAGAACCTACCCGGCACTCGAAGGCACCCAAAATATATAGTCTAACCTGGGCACTAATGCACTGTCTGACAACCTGAGCCCGGACCTCGTGAACAACACCCAGACAGCTGACCGCACACTGAGCACAACAGACCCGCCATGGCGTTAGGTCATCATCTCTTCCCTACCTCAGTTTTCAGGATTCAGAACCTAGACCTTATCTCCAATCACTGCCCAGGGGTGACAGTGATGCAGAAATCAGAACTATTCCTTACCCATGGCAAGAAACCTGTGGTTGGCATGTTGTCCAACGTTCAGTGTAGGAGAAACCAGCATTCACCCTGAGGCCACGCCGATTCTTGAGTACGACGAGGGCATAAACACGGATTGTGACCCTCAGCGTAAGTCCTGTCCTCTAGTACGTCCTCTCAGTGGCTGGACCATTAGATGTCATAATGGGCTTGACATGTCCCTATGACCCAATTTTTAACCAGATTTCTGGTTGTCCAGTCGCCCGTCCCCAGAGCTAACTCTGGAATCCCTCATTTGGTGGGACACCTGAGGTTGAAAAACAAAACAAAACAAATCAACAACAACAGAGCAATGGACTTCTTCCATCCCACAGAAAGACCCCAAACACTTTGGACGGGGCCAAACCCCAGAGAGTAAGACTCGTCCATTTCCCATGAAGTCACCCGGAAATTTCACGACCATGAGTGACACGATATCCAGAGACAAAAACTTGAGCAGAGCCTCACACTCGCCCTTTTTCATATCCCGAAGTGTTCTCGTCATGGTCTGTAGATCAGTCCTGCCATACCTATGACCCGAAACATAAGCCGAATTTGTCTTTTCAGACAACTTTCCACACAGCCCTGGCCTCCACACCCTACAGGCTCAGGCCCCTAGTGCCAAACATGACGACTGTGATTGCCCTCTCCAAGGGAATTGTATCTGCCCATTCCAATGGCCACAACCCTCCTAAGAGTATAAACCTCCAACGTCCTGGAGGCCATCCCAATATTTGTGGCTTCCCATGAAAAACAGGGTCAATCGGGGCCTATCTGAGCACCTACCGGCACTCAGTCCCGAAGACTGATGTCCCCAGAGGTAAAAAGGAACGAACAGGCCCCTAGGCACCTATCGGATCCATTGCTTTGGTTTCCAGGCATCTCTCCTCAGAGGCCTGGATTTCAATAACAGCATATGGCTGTTTCTTGACTCACCCATCAGAACAAATCTCGACTACACATGGGAATATTGCATGATGGAGCTATGAGAAAGCCTCACTTTAGGATAACCCTTCAGGGCCCAAGTGCCACCGCTTCATTCTAAGGTCTCCATAGACACAAAATCATATTAGGACACATCCACAGGAGAGTCCATTTCAACTCAGCCTCCTCGGTTGCTCCCCAGATCCAGCAGATCTAACCTGTCTTGTTGTTGCTTGGAGATAATTGGAATGCGAGTGGGCTACCCAACCATCCATCCTTAGAACCCTGCTCGGAATCGTTGTCCTGGAGCCAACCAACAGGTCTCAATTGTCCTGCAGAAGAATCTTTGCAGTTGGGAGCTTCCCACAACTCCCTTCGCGGGAAACCCCCATGGCCTCGTGATCAACCCCCCCCCCTTCAAGAAGGCGCCGTCAGGGTCAGATTCTCCAACCCGAGCGATCATTTCATCCTCGCCCTGACTTCAGATGCACGAGATCTCGATTCAGGTCTGTAGATTGTGCCTGCCATATCCTCACCCAGAAACCTAGGCCTAGCTTGGGTTCTCAGACTTCCGTCCTCAGACTACTGGCCCACAAGCCCTCCAGTTTGGCAATCCAGAACTACAATGCAGCACTCTGCCTGCTCTCCAGAAGAAAAACATTGCCCTCTAGGGATACCCAGTAATCCCAAAATAGGATCAACGGGGCACACCTTTCGGCTGTACCCCAAATATATAGAGTGACCTGGGCACTAATGCCCTTTCTGACACAGCCAGATCCTGGACCTCCTGGCCCCACCCAGACAGCTGGCCGCACACTGAGCACATCGGACCCGCCATGGCCTTAGGTCGTCATCTCTTCTCAACCTCGGTTTTCAGGCTTCAGAACCTAGACCTTATCTCCAATCACGGCCCGGGTTTGAAATGATGCAGAAATCAGAACTCTTTCCCCATGGCAAGACACCTTGTGGTTTGCAGGTTGTCCAAGATTCAGTGTAGTTGAAACCAGTGTGGCCCATGAGGCCCTGCCCATGCTTGCAGGCCACATTGGTCACAAACACACATGGTGACCCTCAGCCTGAGCCCAGTCCTCAGGTAAGGCCTCTCAGTGGCTGGATGGAGAGACAGCATATTGGGCTAGCCATGCCGCTAGGCCCCAATTTTTAAACATAGTTCGGGTTGTCCGTTCACTCGTCCCCAGGGCTCTGCTTTGGAATTCCTCTTTTGGTGGGACATCTGAGGTAACAAATCTGAAAGGAGTCCTCCCATCCCACAGATTGACGAAAAACAATTGGGATCGGGCCAAGTCCACAGAGAGCAAGATTCGTCCATGGCCCATGAGGCCTCCCCAATAATCCACGGCCATCGCTGATACAAAATCCAGAGAAAAAAGCCTGAGTATGCACCTCAGACTCGCTCATTCTTCATATCCTGAAGAGTTCTTTAGATAAGAACCTGCACGGCACTCAAATGCACCCAAAATATATAGTCTAACCTGGGCACTAATGCACTGTCTGAGAACCTGAGCCCGGACCTCATGAACAACCACCCGACAGCTGACCGCACACTGAGCACAACAGACCCGTGATGGCGTTAGATCATCATCTCTTCCCTACTTCAGTTTTCAGGCTTCAGAACCTAGACCTTATCTCCAATCACTGCCCAGGGGTGACTGTGATGCAGAAATCAGAACTCTTCCTTACCCATGGCAAGAAACCTTGTGGTTGGCATGTTGTCCAACGTTCAGTGTAGGAGAAACCAGCATTCAGCCTGAGGCCCCGCCCATTCTTGAGTGCGACGAGGGCATAAAAACACGCATTGTGACCCTCAGCGTGAGTCCTGTCTTGTAGAACGTCCTCTCAGTAGCTGGACCATTAGATGTCATCATGGGCATGTCTCTAGGCCCCAATTTTAACCAGATTTCTGCTTCTCCAGTTACCCCTCCCAGGCCTGTACTCTGGAATCCTTCATTTGGTGGTACACCTGAGGTTGAAAACAATACAAAACAAATCAACAACAACAGAACAACGGACTTCTTCTTCCATCCCACAGAATGACCCCAAACTCTTTGGACGGGGCCCACACCTCCAGAGAGTAAAACTCGTCCATTTCCCATGAAGTCACCCGGAAATTATAAGGAGTGGTCTCAGGCTGAGGGTCACAATGTGTGTTTGTGACCAATGTGGCCCGCAAGCATGGGTGGGCCCTCATGGGCCACACTGGTTTCAACGACACTGAACCTTGCACAACATGCCAACCACAAGGTTCCTTGCCATGGGGAAAGCGTTATGATTTCTGCATCATTTTCAAACCCCGGCCGTGATTGGAGATAAGGTCTAGGTTCTGAAGCCTGAAAACCGAGGTTGAGAAGAGATGACGACCTAAGGCCATGGCGGGACGGATGTGCTCAGTGTGCGGCCAGCTGTCTGGTTGGGGCCAGGAGTTTGAGGCACAGGCTGTGTCAGAAGGGGCATTAGTGCTCAGGTCAGTCTATATATTTGGGGTACAGCCGAATGGCGTGCAGGTTGATCCTCATATGGGGTTTCTGGGTAGCCCCAGAAGGCAATGTTTTTCTTCTGGAGGGCAGGCAGAGTGCTGCATTGTAGTTCTGGGTTGCCAAACTGGAGGGCTTGTGGGCCATTAGTCTGAGGATGGAAGTCTGAGGACACAAGCTAGGCTTAGGTTTCTGGGTGAGGACATGGCAGGCACAATCTACAGATCTGAACCGAGATCTCGTGCATCTGAAGTCAGGGTGAGGATTAGACGATTGCTCATGTTGGACCTTATGTCCCTGAGGCCCCTTCATGAAGTGGGGGGGATCACGAGGCCATGGGTGTTTTTCTCACGATGGGAGTTGTGAGAAGCTCCCAATTGCAAAGATTCTTCTGCAGGACAATTGAGACCTGTTGGTTGGCTCCAGGCTAACGATTCCGAGCAGGGTTCTAAGGATGGATGGCTGGGTAGCCCACCTCACATTCCAATTGTCTCCTAGCAACAAAACAAGTTAGATCTGCTGGATCTCGCGGAGCAACCGAATACGCTGAGTTGAAATGGACTCTCCTGTGAATGGGTCCTAATGTGTTTTTGTGTCTATGGATACCTGGGAGTGACTTGGTGGCACTGGGGCCAAGAAGGGTTCTCCTAAACAGAGGCTTTGACATTCATTCCCACGTGCAAGTTTCCCATGTGTAGATGAGATTTGTTCTGTGGGTGAGTCAAGAAACAGCCATATGCTGGTACTGAAATCCAGGCCTCTGAGGAGAGATGCCTGGAAACCAAAGCAATGGATCCGATTAGGGCCTAGGGGCCTGTTCGTTCCTTTTTACCTCTTGGGATATCAGTCTACAAGTCTGAGTGCAGGTAGGTTCTCAGATGGGCTCAGATTGCTCCTGTTTGTCTTGGAAGCCACCACTATTCGTATGGCCTCAGGGACTTTGGAGTTTTATCCTATTAGTAGCGTTGTGGCCATTGGAATGAGCACACAGAATTACCTTGGGGAGGGCAAGTGCAGTCATCAGCTAGGCTCCAGGGGCCTAAGCCTGTAGGCTGTGTAGGCCAGGGCTGTTTTTGGACAGTTGTCTGAAAACATAAACTCGGCTTATGTTTCGGGTCATAGGTATGGCAGGACTGATCTACAGACCATGAGGAGAACTCTTTGGGATATGAAAAAAGGGCGAGTGTGAGGCTCTTGCTCAAGTATTTATCTCTGGATATCATGCCATTCATGGTCATGTAATTTCCGGGTGACTTCATGGGAAATGGACGAGTCTTACTCCCCTGGGGTTTGGCCCAATCCAAAGAGTTTGGGGTCATTCTGTGGGACGGAAGAAGTCCGTTTTTTGTTGTTGTTGTTGTTGTTGTTGTTTTTTGTTTTGTTTTGTTTTTCAAACTCAGGGGTCCCACCAAATGAGGGATTCCAGAGTAGCGCCCTGGGAAGGGGCGACTGGACAACCAGAATCTGGTGGTTAAAATTGTGTCCTAGGGACAGCTAGACTTGGGTTTCAGGGCAGGGCACGGCATGTACCCCTGAAGATTTGAAGCAATATCTCATGCATCTGACGTCAGAGCGAGGATCAGACTTTGGCTCAGCTTGGATTTTCTGTTCATGACGGCCCCTTCATAAAGGGAGCCGAATCTCGAGGCCGTGGAGGTTTTCCCACGTTGGGAGTGGTGGGATGCCCCCCTCCAAGGATTCCTTCTGCGGGACAATTGAGACCTGTTGGACAGCTCCAGGACATCCCATATGGATGAGTCCAGACCAACGTTCGAGGATGGATGCCTGGGAAGCCCGCCTCGCATTCCAATTGTCTCCTAGCGACAAGACAGTTTAGATCTGATGGCTCTGCGGGAGCAACTGGGGTGGCTGAGTTGAAATGGACTTTCCTGAGGATGGGTCTAATGTGTGTTTGTGTCCATGAGGGCCTGGAATGGGGCGGTGGCACCGGGATCCTGAAGTATTCTCCTAAGCTTTTGACATAGCTCCCATGCAAATGTTTCTTGTGGAGACGAGGTTTGTTCTGATGGGTGACTCAGAAAAAACCCCAATGCTTGTATTGGAATCCAGGGTTTTGAGGAGACATGCCTGTAAACCAAAGCAATGGATCCTATTTTGGCTTAGGGTCCTGTCTGGTTCAATCTTCTTCTCTGGGAACATCCTTTAGGGTATGAGTGGAGTTAGATGCTCAGCTGTTGTCAGATTGCCCTTTTTTGTCCCGGGCAATCTATACTATTGGGATGGCCTCAGGGACTTTGGAGGTTTCTCCTAATTTGTACGATTTTGGACAATGGAATGGGCAGAATTCCCATGGATTGGGTAGGCAGAGTCCTAATGTGTGGCTCCAGGGTCCCCAGCCTGGATGGTGTGTGGCCCAGGACTTTGACGACAAAAGTCTGAAAACACAAACTCAGCTTATGTTTGGGGACGTAGGTATGGCAGGCCAGATCTACAAACCATGAGAAGACATCTTCAGGATATGAAGAAAGTGCGAGTCTGAGGCGCTTGCTCAGACTTTTGTCTCTGGATTTTGTTTCAGCGATGGCCGTGGAATGTCGAGGAGGCCTCATGGGCCATGGACGAATCTTGCTCTCTGTGGATTTGGCCCGATCCCAATTGTTTTTCGTCAATCTTTTGGATGGAGGAATCCTTTAGGGTTGTTACATCAGGTGTCCCACCAAAAGAGGAATTCCAAAGCAGAGGCCTGGGGAAGAGTGAAGGGACAACACGAACTATGGTTAAAAATTGGGGCCTAGGGGCATGGCAAGCCCAATATGCTGTCTCTTCATCCAGCCACTGAGAGGCCTTACCTGAGGACTGGGCTAAGGCTGAGGGTCACAATGTGTGTTTGCTACCTATCTGGACCTCGAGCAATGTCGGGGCCTAAAGGGACACACTTGTTTCCACTACTCTTAACGTTGGACAACAAGCCAACCACAAGTTTTCCTGCCATCAGGAAGGAGTTATGATTTCTGCATCATTTTCAAACCTGGGCAGTGATTGGAGATAAGGTCTAGGTTCTGAAGCCTGAAAACTGAGGTTGGGAAGGGATAACGACCTAAGGCCATGGGGGGTCTGAATTTCTCAGTTTGTAGCCAGCTGTCTGGGTGGGCCTAGGAGGTCCAGGCTCTGCCTTTGTCAGAAAGGGCATTATTGCCCAGGTCATCCTATATATTTTAGGAATAGCCAAGTGTCGTGCAGGTTGATATTCATTTGGGGTTTCTAGGTAGCCCCAGAGGGCAATGTATTTCTTCTGCAGGGCAGGTAGAGTGCTGCATTGTATTTCTGGATTGCCAAACTGGAGGGCTTGTGAGCCAGTAGTCTGTGGACAGAAGTCTGAGGACACAAACAAGGCTTAGGTTTCTGGGTGAGGACATGGCAGGCACAATCTACAGACCTGACCCGAGACCTCGTGCATCTGAAGTCAGGGTGAGGATCAGACGATCGCTCAGGTTGGACCTTCTGTCCCTGATGGCCCCTTTATGAAGGGGGGGGATCATGTGGCCATGGGGGTTCTCTCACGATGGGAGTTCTGAGAAGCTCCCAACTGCAAAGATTCTTCTGCAGGACAATTGAGACCTGTTGGTTGGCTCCAGGCCAATGATTCCGAGCAGGGTTTTAAGGATGGATGGCGGGGTAGGCCACCTAACATTCCAATTGTCTCCTAGCAACAAGACAAGTTAGATCTTCTGGATCTGGCGGAGCAACCGAATACGCTCAGTTGAAATGACTCTCCTGTGGATCGGTCCTAATGTGTTTGTGTCTATGGAGACCTTGTAATGTGGCAGTGGCACACAGGCCCTGAAGGATTCTCCTAACTGGAGGTTTTGAGACATCTTCAAAGGATAATTTTCCCATGTGGAGAAGAGATTTGTTCTGATTGCTGGCTCATGAAATCCCCATGTGCTAAGATTGGAAACCAGGCCTCTGAGGAGAGATACCTATAACCGAAAGCAATGAATCTGATTCAGGCCTAGGGGCCTGTCTGATTCAATCTTCTTCTCTGGGGACATCCATCTACGCTGAGTAGAGGTAGATGCTCAGCTGGTTTCAGATGACCCTTGTTTGTCCTGGGCGGCCTACATTATTGGGATGTCCTTGGGGACTCTGGAGGTTTTTCCTAATTTGTACGATTGTGGACAATGGAATGGGCAGAATACCCGTGGTATGGACAGGCACAGTCCTGATGTGTGGCTCCAGGGGCCCCAGCCTGAATGGTCTGTGGGCCAGGAATTTGGGGACAGAAGTCTGAAAAACACAAACTCGGCTTAGGTTGGGAAGTAGGTATGGCAGGCCCGATCTACAGACCGTCAAGAGAACTCTTCGGGATACGACAAAAGAGCGAGTGTGAGGCGCTTGCTCAGACTTTTGTCTCTGGATTTGTTGTCAACGATGGCTGTGGAATCTCGGGGAGGCCTCATGGGCCATGGACGAGACTTCCTCTCTGTGAATTTGGTCCAATCCCAATTGTTTTGGGTCAATCTGAAGGATGGGAGGAGTCCTTTTAGTTTTGTTACCTCAGGTGTCCCACCAAAAGAGGGATTCCAAAGCAGAGCTCTGGGGAGGGATGAATGGACAACCCGAACAATCCAATTGGGGTGAGGTCGGGAACTGAGCAGGTTGATCCTCATTTGGGGTTTATGGAGATCCCCATAGAGCAACGTTTTTTCTTCTGGAGGGCCAGCATAGGGCTGCATTTTGGTTCCAGAATTCCAAGTCTTGAGGACATGTTTGCCAGGAGTGTGAGGAAGGAAGTCTGAAAACACAGGGTAGCACGAGGTTTGGGCCCACTGTGCAGAGGCTGAATCGAGATCTCCTGCATCTGAGGTCAGGGCGAGTATCAGATGTTGCCTCAAGCTGGAGTTTGTGTCCATGACGGCCCCTTCCTGAAGGGGGGTGGGGGCGTCATGAGGCCAGGGAGGTTTCCCTACGCTGGGAGTTGTGAGCTGCTCCAAACTTCAAAGTTTCCTTCTTCAGGACAGTCGAGTACTATTGGATGGTTCCAGGATGCCCCATACAGAAAGACTCGAGAGCAGGGGCCTAAGCATGGATGCCGAGAAACGCCAACTCACCTTCCCATTGCCTGGTCGAGACAAGGCACGCTCAATCTGCGGGCTCTTGGGTGAGCTACCCAGAAGGCTGAGTTTAAATGGACTTTCCTGAGGATGAGTCATAATGTGGGTTGGTGGCCATGGAGACCTTGGAATGTGTCAGTAGCTAAGGGACTCTGCAGGATTCTCCAACCCGAAGGGTTTGACACAACTCCAACAAGGAAGCTTTCCATGTGGAGATGAGAGGTGTTCTGTCTGGTGCCTCAGGATAGCCCAATATGCTGGTCTTCGAACCCAGGCCTCTGAGGATTGATACTTGGACACCAAAGCAAGAGTTCATAATAGGGCCAAGGGGCCTGTCTGGTTCAATCTTCTGTCTCTGCGGATATCAGTCTGTGTGTCTGCATGGAGGTAATAGTTGCTCAGCTGGTGTCATAATGCCCCTGTTTGTCCAGTGCGGCTTGCGGTAGTGGGATGTCCTTGGGGACCTTGAGGTTTCTACTATTTTGTAGAGTTGTGGCCAATGGAATGGGCAGTTTCTTAGGAGAGAGCAGGCACAGTTCTGTGGTGTGGCTCCAGAGACCCCAGCCTGGAGGCGGTGTGGGCCACGGCTGTGTGCAGACAGACATCCAAAAACCCAAACTCAGCTCAGGTTTGGGGCCGAGGTTATGGCAGACCTGATCTACAGTCCGTGAGGGGAGCTCCACTGGATATGAAAGAAGGGTGAGAGAGAGGCAGTCGCTCAGTCTTTTGTCTCTGGATATTTTGTCCACAATGGCCGTTTAATGTAGGAGTTGCCTCATGGGTCGTAGAAGTCTCCCTCTCTGGTAGTTTGTCCAGCCCTGTGGGAAGGGAAGAGTCCTGTTTTCTGCTTCATGTGTCCACCCATTAGAGGGATTCTGGAGCATAGCAGTGGGTACTGACAACTGGAATACTCGCTCTCTGGTTAAGCCTGGGGGCTTATGGATATGACAAGCCCCATAGGCAGGATCTCGGTCCAGCCACTGAGAGGCGTTACTTTAATACGGGACTCTCGCTACAGGTCACAATGCATGTCTGTGCCCTAGGCGGCCCTCAAGCACTGGCGTGGCCTTTCCGACAATGCAGGTTTTCCCACATTGAACGTTGGACAACATGCCAACCACAAGGTTTCTGGCCATGAGGAAGGAAGAATTCTAATTTCTGCATCACGTTCACCCCTGGGCAGTGATTGGAGATAAGGTCTAGGCTCTGAAGCCTGAAAACCGAGGTTGGGAAGAGATGACGAACTACAGCCATAGCGGGTCCCTTGTGTCCAGGTTGGAGCCAGCTGTCTAGGTGTCGTTTGGGATGTCTTGTCTCAGGCTGTGCCAGACAGGGCATTAGTATTCAGGGTAGGCTGTATAATTGCTTTACAGTCTAGTGGAATGCATTAGATAATCATTTGGGGTTTCTTATTAGCAGCATAGGACAAAGTTTTTCTTCTGGAGGGCAGGCAGAGTGCTGCATTGTGGCTTCGGAATTCCCAAACTGGAGGGCTTGTGGGCCAGGAGAGTGAGGACGGAAGTCTGGGAACACAAGCTAGGCTTAGGTTTCGGGGAATGGGCATGGCAGGCACACTCTGCAGAGCTGAATTGAGATCTCATGAGTCTGAAGTCAGGTCGAGGATCAGACTTTGGCTCAGGTTGGAGTTTCTGTCCATGTTGGCCACTTTATGAAGGGGGGGGGTATTATGAGGCCATGGGGGTTTTCCCACTATTAGAGTTGTGAGATGCTCCAAACCGCAAGGATTCCTTCTGTGGGACAATTAAGATTTGTTGGATGGCTCCAGGACGTCTCATCAGGTATTTTTCCAGAACAGGGTTCTAAGTATGGATGCCTGGGCAGACAGCCTCAATTCCAAATGTCTCCTAGCAACAAGAAACGTTTGATCTGCTGGCTTGGGGTAGCATCAGTGGGGGGGCTGAGTTGGAATGGACTTTCCTGAGGATGATCTTAAATGAGTTGAAATGGACTTTCCTGAGGATGGTCTTAATGTTGGTTTGAGTCCATTGAGACCTTGGTATGGGGCAGTGGCACCAGGGCCTGAAGGATTCTCCTAACCAGAGGTTATAACAAAGCTCCAATGAGCAAGTTTTCCATGGGGAGACGAGATTTGTTCTTATTGGTGCCTCAGGAAACCACCATTTGCTGGTATTGGAAATGAGGCCTGTGAGGAGAGATGCCTGGAAATCAAAACAATGGAACTGATTAGGGCCTAGGGGCCTGTCCGGTTCAATATTTTTCTCTGGGGACATCTTTTGTCTGAGTGGAGGTAGTTGCTCAGCTGGTTTGAGATCACACCTGTTTGTCCTGGGCGGCCTACACTATTGGGATGGCCTCGGTAACTTTGGAGGTTTTTCCTAATTTGCAAGGTTGTGGCCAATGGAATGGGAAGAATTCTCTTGAAAGGGAAGCACAGTCCTGAGGTGTGGCTCCAGGGACCCAAGTGTGGAGCGTGTGTGGTCCAGGGCTATTTGGACAAAAGTCTGAAAACACAAACTCCACTTAGGTTTTGGTCTGTAGGTATGGCCGGCCCGATGTATAGACCGTGAGGAGAACTCTTCGGGATATGAACAAAGGGCGAAAGTGAGGTGCTTGCTCATGCTTATTTTTTTCTGGATATGTGTCACAGAATGCCATGGAATGTCCGGGTGTCCTCATGGGCCATCGATGAGGCTCCCTTTCTGGGGATTTGACCCAATCCCAAGAGTTTGGGGTCATTCTGTGGGAAGGGAGGAGGCCTTTCTGTTTTTTTTGTTTGTTTGTTTTTTTTTTTTTTTTTTTTTACCTCAGGTGGACCACCAAAAGAGGGATTCTACAGCAGAGTCCTGGGGAGGGGCGACTGGACATCCCGAACTCTGGTTAACATTGGGACCTAAGAACATGGCATGCCCCATATATGGGCTCTTGTTCCAGACACTGAGAGGCCTTCCTTGAGCATAGGGCTCACATTGAGTTTCACAATGTGTTTTTGTGCCCAAGGAGCCCCTCAAGTCAGGGCGTGGCCTAATGTACCATGCTGGTTGCTCCTACACTGAACGTTGCACATTATGGCAACCACAAGTTTTCTATACATGGGGAAGAAGGAGTTCTAATTTCTGCAACACTTTCACTCCTGGACTGTGATTGGATTTAAGGTCTAGGTTCTGAAGCCTGAAAACTGAGGTTGGGAAGAGATGAAGACCTAAGGCCATGCAGTGTCTGATGTGCTCAGTGTTCGGCCAGCTGTTGAGTGTGGGTTGGGAGGTGCAGGCTCAGGCTGTGGCAGACAGGGAATTAGTGCCCAGGCCAGACTGTATCATTGGGGTGCAGTCGAGTTTCGTGCAGGTTGGTACTCATTTGTGGTTACTGGGTAGCCCCAGAGGGCAACGTTTGTCTTCTGGAAGGAAGACACAGTGCCACATAGTGGCTCCAGAATTCCCAAACTGGAAGGCTTGTGGGCCAGGAGTGTGAGGAAAAAATTCTGAGAACACAAGCCAGACTTAGATTTCGGGGTGAGGGGATGGCAGGCACCCTCTGCAGAGATGATTCGAGATCCCGTGTACCTGAAGACAGAGCTAGGATCAGACGTTGGCTCAGGTTGGAGTTTCTGTCCATGACGGCCCCTTCATGAAGGGGAGGGTGTCACGAGGCCATGGAGGTTTTCCCACGATGGGAATTGTGAGATGCTCCAAACCACAATGATTCCTTCCGTGGGACAGTCGAGACCTGCTGGATGGCTCCAGGACATCCCATAAGGAAGTTATCCAGAGCAGGGTTCTAAGGATGGATGCCTGGGCAGCCTGCCTCCCATTCCAGGTGTCTCATAGCGCCAAGGCAAGTTCGATCTGCTGGATCTAGGGGAGTAACCGAGGCGGGTGTGTTGCAATGGGTGAGTTGAGGATGGGTCATAATGTGCATTTGTGTCCATGGAGACCTTGGAATGGGGTGCTTGATCCGGGGCCTTGAGGGATGTTCATAACCGGAGGTTTTGATGGAGCTCTAAAGAGTACGTTTCCTATGTAGAGAAGAGAATTGTTTTGATGAGGGCCTAAGGAATCTCCCATATGCTGGTATTGGAAACCAGGCCTCTGAGGAGAGATGCCTGGAAACAAAAAGCAATGGATATGATTAGGGCCTAGGTGCCTGTCCGGTTCAATCTCTTTCCTGGGGATACGTGTCTATGGTTCTGAGGGGAGGTAGTTGCTCGGCTTGTGTCAGATTGCCCCTGTTTGTCCTGGGCAGCCTATAATATTGGGAATGGCCTCGGGATTTTGGAGTTTCTCCTAATCTATAGGGTTCTGGCCAATGGAATGGGCAGAAATCCCCTGGAGAGGGCAGGCACAGTTCTGAGTTTGACTCTAGGGGCCCAGCCTTGAGGGTGTGTGTGCCAGGCCTGTGGGGACAGAAGTCTGAAAATACAAACTCCGCTTAGGATTGGGGACATAGGTATGGCACGCCCAATCTACAGACCTTGACAACACTTCGGGATATGAAAAAGGGTGAGTTTGAGGTGCTTGCTCAGGTTTTGTCTCTGGATTTGTGTCAACAATGTGGGTCGAATGCTGGCGTGGCCTCATGGGTTGTGGACGGCTTTCCTTCTCTGAGGATTTGACCCAATCTCAAGAGTTTTGGTTACATTCTGCGGGATGGGAGGTGTCCTTTCTGTTTTTTTATTTTATATTATGTACCTCATGTGTGCCAATAAAAGAGGGATTCCCGAGCAGAGTCCTTGGTAGGGACAACTGGATAACCCCACCTCTGTTTAAGTTTGGGGGCCTAGGGGCATGGCAAGTCCAATATGTGGGCTCTTGATTCAGACACTGAGAGGTCTTCCTTGAGGACAGGGCTCATGCTGAGGGTCACAATGCCTATTTGTGCCCAACAAGGCCCTCAAGCATGGGAAGGGCCTCATGGGCCACGCTGGATTCTCCTACACTGAACGTTGGAGAATATGCAAACCACAAGGTTTCCGGCCATGGCGAAGGAAGAGTTGTGATTTCTGCATCACGTTCACCCCTGGACAGTGATTGGAGTTTAGGTCTAGGTTCTGAAACCCGAAAACCGAGGTTGGGAAGAGATGAAGACCTAAGGACCTGATGCGTACAATGAGCTCAGTGTGTGGCTAGCTGTTGAGCGTAGGTCTGGAGGTGTGGGCTCATGCTGTGTCAGACAGGGCATTAGACAGGGTAGACTGTATATTTGGAGTGCAGTCGAGTGGCGTTCAGTTGATCCTCATTCGGGATTCTAGGTAGCTCCATAAGGCAACGTTTTTCTTCTGGAGGGCAGGCAGAGTGCTGCATTGTGGCCCCAGTATTGCCAAATTGTAGGGCTTTTGGGCCAGGGGTGTGAGGACGGTAGTCTGAGAAACACAAGCTAGGCTTAGTTTTTGGGTGAGGGCACAGAAGGCACACTCTGCAGACCTGAATCAAGATCTCATGCACCTGAAGCCAGGGCGAATATCAGACGTTTGCTCAGCTTGGAGTTTCTGTCCATGATGGCCCCTTTATAAAGTGGAGCGTCTCAAGAGGCCATGAAGATTTTCCCACAATGGGAGTTGTGAGATGCACCAGACTGCAAAGATTCCTTCTTTGGGACACTTGAGACCTGTTGGATGGCTCTAGGATGTCCCATATGGAACGACTCCAGAGTAGGGTTCTAAGGATGGATGCCTGGGCAGCCCGCCTCCCATTCTAGTTGTCTCCTAGCAACAAGACAGGTTTGATCTGCAGGCCCTGGGGGAGAAACCAAGGGGGATGAGTTGACATGGACTCTACCGAGGATAGATCATAATGTGGGTTTAAGTCCATGGAGACCTTGGAATGGGGTGCTTGATCCGGGGCCCTGAAAGATTCCCCTAAACAGAGGTTTTTATAGAGCTCCAAAGAGTACAATTCCTATGTGGAGATGAGATTTTTCTATGAGTGCCTCAATAATCCCCCATATGCTGGTATTGGTAACCAGGCCTCTGAGGAGAGATGCCTGGAAACAAAAGCAATGGATCTGATTAGGGCCTAAGTGCCTGTCCAGTTCAATCTTATTCTATGGGGTTATCTGTCTCTGGGTCTGAGTGGAGGTAGTTTCCTAACTTGTGAAAGATCATCCCTGTTTGTCCTGGGCAGCCAACACTATTGGGATGGCCTCGGGGAGTTTGGAGGTTTCTCCTAATCTATAGGGTTGTGGCCAATGGAAATGGCAGAATTCCCCTGGAGAGGGAAGCCACAGTCCTCAGGTGTGGCTACAGGGGCCCCCAGCTTGGATGGTGTGTGGGCCAGGACTGTGGGGACAGAAGTCTGAAAACACAAACTCAGCTTAGGTTTGGGGATGTATGTATGAAGGCTCGATCTACAGACCGTGAGAATTTTCCGGGCTATGAACAAAGGGCGAGTATGTGGCGTTTGCTCAGGCTCTTGTCTCTGGATTTTGTGCCTACGGTGGCCCTGGAATGTCGGGGTGTCCTCAAGGGCCATGGACAAGTCTTTCTCTGGTGATTTGGCCTGATCCCAGGTGGTTGGGATCATTCTGTCGATGGGAAGAGTCTTTTTCTGTATTTTTTTTTTTTTTTTTACCTCAGGTGTCCCACCAAAGAGGGATTCCAAAGCAGAGCCCTGAGTAGGGGTGACTAGACATCTCTAACTCTGGTTGAGATTGGGGGACTAGGGGCTTGGCAAGCCCCATATGTGGGCTGTTGTTCCAGTCACTAAGAGGCTTTACATGAGGATAGAGCTCACGCTGAGGGTCACAATGTGTGTTTGTGCAAATTGTAGCCCTCAGGGATAGGTGGGGCCGCATAGTCCATGCTGCTTTCTCCTACAATGAACATTGGACCACATGCCAACCACAAGGTTTCTTGCCATGGCGAAGGAGAAGTTCTGATTCTTGTATCACGTTCACTCCTGAGCAGTGAGTGGAGATAAGGTCTAGGTTCTGAAGGTGAAAACTGAGGTTGGGTAGAGATGATGGCCGAAAGCCATTGTGGGTTTGATATGCTCAGTGTACGGCCAGCTGTCTGGGTGTTGGACTGGAGGTCTGCCTTCAGGCTGTGTCAGACAGGGCTTTAGTGCACAGGCTAGATTGTATAATTGGGGTATGGTCGAGTGGCATGCAGGTTGTTACTCATTTGGCGTTTCTGGTTAGCCCTATAGGGCAACATTTTCCTTCTGGAGGGCAGGCAGAGTGCTGCATTGTGTCTCCAGAATTGCCAAACTGGAGGGGTGTGGCCAGGAATTTGAAGACGGAAGTCTGAGAACACAAGTTAGGCTTAGGTTTCGGGGCGAGGGCACAGCAGGCACACTCTCAAGTGCTGAATCGAGATCTCGTGCTTCTGAATTCAGGGCGCGGATCAGACGTTGGCTTAGGATGGAGTTTCTGTCCATGATGCCCATTTATGAAGGTGTGGGGCATCATGAGGAAATGGAGGTTTTCTCACAGTGGGATTGTGTGATGCTTCAAACCACAAGGATTCATTCTGCGAGACAGTCAAGACAGGATGGTTGGATTCAAGACGTCCCATAAAGAAATTCTCCAGAGAGGGTTCTAAGGATGGATGCCTGGGCAGTCCTCCTCGCATTCCGACTGTCTCCTAGTGACAAGGCAGGTTTGATCTGCTGGCTCTGGGTGAGCAGCTGAGGGGGCTGATTTGAAATGGACTCTCCTGAGGATGGATCATAATGTAAGTTTTGTGTCCTTGGAGACTTTGGAATTGGGCCATGGTGCCAGCGCCCTGAAGGATCCTCCTAACCTGAGGTATTGACACAGCTCCAAAGAGCAAGTTTCTCATGTGGAGATGAGATGTGTTCTGATTGTTTCCTTAGGAAACCCCCATATTCTGATATTGGAAACCAGGCCTCTGAGGAGAGATACATAGAAACCAAAGCAATGGATCAGAAGTTGGCTCAGGTTGGAGTTTCTGTCCATGATGGGCCCTTTATAAAGGGGAGTATCTCATGAGGCCATGTAGGTTTTCCCACGATAGGAGTTTTGAGATGCTCCAATCTGCAATGATTCCTTCTGCGGGACAGTCAAGACCTGTTGGAAGGCTCCCAGGACATCCCATATGGAACGGCGCCAGAGCAGGATTCCAAGGATGGATGCCTAGAGAGTCTGCTTTGCATTCCAGTTGTCTCCTAGCGACAAGGCAGGTTTGATATTCTGGCTCTGGGGGAGTAATCAACGGGGCTGATTTGAAATGTACTCTCCTGCCGAATGGTCATAATGCGGGTTTGTGTCCATGGAGACCTTGGAATAGGGCGGTGGCTCCGGTTACCTGAAGGTTTCTCCTAACTGGAGGTTTTTACAGAGCTCCAAAGGATAAGTTTCCCATGTGGAGACAAGATTTGTTCTGATTGGTATCTCTGGAATCCCCCATATGCTGGCATTGGAAAACAGGCCTCTGAGCAGAGATGCTTAGAAACAAAAGCAATGGAACCAATTAAGTTCTAGGGGCCTGTCCAGTTTAATACCTTTCTCTTGGGATATCTGTCTACGGGTGAGTTGAGGTCGTTGTTCAGGTGGTGACAGATCACCCCTCTTTGTACTGGGCGGCCTACACTATTGGAATGGCCTCTGGGACTTTGGAGGTTTCTCCTAATCTGTAGGGTTGTGGCTAATGGAATGGGAAGAATTTCCTTGGAGAGGGCATGCACAGTCCTGAGGTGTGACTCCAGGGGCCTCAGCCTGGAGGGTGTGTGGGACAGGGATGTCAGGATAGAAGTCTGAAAACACAAACTTGGCTTAGGTTTGGGGACGTAGGTATGGCAGGCCCGATCTACAGACTATGAGGAGAATTTTTTGGGGCTATGACCTAAGGGTGAGGCTTATGTCTCTGGATTTTGTGACAATAGTGGCCGTGGAATGTCGGGCTGGCCTCATGGGCCATGGACGAGTCTTTTTCTCTGGGGATGGCCTGATCCCAAGTGATTGGGGTCATTCTGTGGGTGGGAGGAATACTTTCTGTGTTTACTTACCTCAAATGTCCCACCAAAGAGGGATTCCAGAGCAGAGCCCTGAGTAGGGGTGACTAGATGTCTCTACCTCTGGTTAAGATTGGGTGACTTGAGGCAGTGCAGGCCCCATATGCGGGCTCATGGTCCAGCCACTGAGAGGCTTTACTTGAGGACAGGGCTCAAACTGAGGGTCCCAATGTGTGTTTGTGCCCACCGCAGCTCTTAAGCATGGGCAGGGCCTCAGGGACCCTACACTACCCTCAGGGGCCCTACTCCTGTAGGCCCTACAGGGGTCCTACACTGAACTTTGGATAAGATGCCAACCACAAGATTCCGGCGAGATGGAAGGAGGAATTATGATTTCTGCATCACGTTCACCCATGGGAAATGAGTAGAGATAAGGTCTAGGTTTCTGTAGCCTGAAAACCAGGTTGGAAAGAGATGGCAACCTAAGGCCATGGCAGTTCAGATGTTCTCAGTGTACGGCAAGCTGTCTGGGTGTCGGTTGGGAATTCAGGCCTCAGGTTGTGTCAGACAGGGCATTAGTGCACAGGCTAGACTATATAATTGGTGTACAGTTGAGTGGCATGCAGGTTTATCCTCATTTGAGGTTTCTGGGTAGACCCATAGGGCAACGTTTTTCTTCTAGAGGGCAGGCAGAGTGCAGCACTGTGTCATCGGAAATCACAAAATGGAGGGCGTGTGGTCCAGGAGAGTGAGGACGGAAGTCTGAGAACACTAGCTATGATTAGGTTTTTGGGGGTGAGGGCAAAGCAGGTACACTCTGAAGAGCTTAATCAAGATCTCGTGCATCTGAAGTCAAGGCGAAGATCAGCCGTTGGCTCAGGTTGGAGTTTCTTTCCATGATCCGCCTTCATGAAGATTGGGGGCATCATGTGACCTTGGAAGCTTTCCATGATATGAGTTGTGAGGTGGTCCGTGCACAAGGACTCCTGTGGGACTGTCGAGGCCTGCTGGATGGCTCAAGGATATCCCGTAAGGAAAGATGCCAGAGAAGGGTTCTAAGGGTTCTAAGGATCTCTATGGAGAGATGCCTGGAAACCAAAGCAATAGATCCGATAGGTGCCTATGGGCCTGTTCGTTCCTTTTTACCTCTGGGTATATTAGTCTACGGGTCTGAGTGCTGGTAGGTGCTCAGATGGGCCCAGATTGCCCCTGTTTGTCCTGGGAAGCCACAAATATTGGGATGGCCTCAAGGACTTTGGAGGTTTATCCTATTAGTAGGGTTGTGGCCATTGGAAAGGGCACATACAATTCCCTTGGAGAGGGCAAGCACAGTCGTCATGTTCGGCTCCTGGGGCCTGAGCCTGTAGGGTATGTAGGACAGGGCTGTTTGGACAGTTGTCTGAAAACACAAACTCGGCTTATGTTTCGGGTCATGGGTATGGCAGGACTGATCGACAAACCATGAGGAGAACTCTTCGGGATATGAAAAAAGGGCGAGTGTGAGGCGCTTGCTCAAGTTTTTGTCTCTGGATATCATGTGGTGAAATTTCCGGGTGACTTCATGGGAAATGGACGACTCTTACTCTCTGGGGGTTTGGCCCTGTCCAAAGAGTTTGGGGTCATTCTGTGGGAAGGATGAAGTCCGTTGTTCCGTTGTTGTTGATTTGTTTTGTTTTGTTTTTCAACCTCAGGTGTCCCACCAAATGAGGGATTCCAGAGTAGAGCCCTGGGGAGGTGCGACTGGACAACCAGAAATCTGGTTAAAAATTGGGGCCTAGGGACATGTCAAGCCCATTATGACATCTAATGGTCCAGCCACTGAGAGGACGTACTAGTCGACAGGAATCACGCTGAGGGTCACAATGCATGTTTATGCCCTCGTGTCACTCAAGAATGGGCGGGGCCTCAGGGTGAATGCTGGTTTCTCCTACACTGAACGTTGGACAACATGCCAACCACAAGGTTTCTTGCCATGAGTAAGGAAGAGTTCTGATTTCTGCATCACAGTGACCCGTGGGCAGTGATTGGAGATAAGGTCTAGGTTCTGAAGCCTGAAAACTGAGGTAGGGAAGAGATGATGACCTAAGGCCATTGCGGGTCTGATGTGCTCAGTGTGCAATCAGCTGTCTCGGTTTTGGTCACGAGGTACTGGCTCAGGTTGTCAGACAGTACATTAGTGCCCAGGTTAGAGTATATATTTTGGGTGCCTACGAGTGCCTTGTAGGTTCTTTTCTGAAGAACTAGTCAGGATATGTAAAATTAGCGATTCTGAGGTGTGTGCTCAGGATTTTGTCTTTAGATTTTGTATCAGCGATGGCCGTGGAATGTTGGGGAGGCCTCATGGGCCATGGACGAATCTTGCTCTCTGTGGATTTGGCCCGATCCCAATTGTTTTTCATCAAGCTGTGGGATGGGAGATCTCCTTTCATGTTTGTTACCTCAGGTGTCCCACCAAAAGAGGAATTCCAAAGCAGAGCCCTGGGGAAGAGTGAAGGGACCACCCGAACTATGGTTAAAAATTGAGGCCTAGGGCCATGGGAAGCCCAATATGCTGTCTCCCATCCAGCAACTGAGAGGCCTTACCTGAGGACTGGGCTCAGGCAAAGGGTCACAATGTGTGTTTGTGACCAATATGGCCCGCAAGCATGGGCGGGGCCTCATGGGCCACTCTGGTTCAAATACACTGAACCTTGGACAACATGCAAACCACAAGGTTTCTTGCCATGGGGAAAGAGATCTGATTTCTGCATCATTTTCTAAGCAAGGCCGTGATTGGAGATAAGGTCTAGGTTCTGAAGCCTGAAAACCGAGATTGACAAGAGATTACGACCTAAGGCCATTGCAGGTCCCATGAGCTCAGTGTGCAGCCAGCTGTCTGGGTGGGGCCAGGATATCCAGACTCAGGCTGTCTTAGAAAGTGCATTAGTGCCCAGGTCAGCCTATATATTTGGGGTACAGCCGAATGGCGTGCAGGTTGATCCTCATTTGGGGTTTCTGGGTAGCCCTGAGGACAATGTTTTTCTTCTGGAGGGCAGCCAGAGTGCTGCATTGTAGTTCTGGATTGCCAAACTGGAGGGCTTGTGGGCCAGTAGTCTGATGACGGAAGTCTGAGAAACCAAGCTAGGCCTAGGTTTCTGGGTGAGCATATGGCAGGCACAATCTACAGACCTGAATCGAGATCTCATGCATCTGAAGTCAGGGCGAGGATCAGACGATCACTCAGGTTGGACATTCTGTCCCTGATGGCCCCTATTGAAGGTGGGGTGGATCACGAGGCCATGGGGTTTTTCCCACGATGGGAGCTGTGAGAAGATCCCAACTGCAAAGATTCTTCTGCAGGACAATTGAGACCTGTTGGTTGGCTCCAGGACAAGGATTCCGAGCAGGGTTGTAACGATGGATGGCTGGGTAGCCCACCTCGCATTCCAATTGTCTCCAAGCAACAAGACAGGTTAGATCTGCTGGATCTGCGGGAGCAACCGAGGAGGCTGAGTTGAAATGGACTCTCCCGTGGATGTGTCCTAATAGGATTTCGCGTGTATGGAGACCTTGTCGTGAAGCGGTCGCCCTGGGGCCCTAAAGGGTACTTCTAATGATAGACTTTCACACAGCTCCATCGTGCAAGTTTCCCAAGTGTAGATGAGATTTGTTCTGATGGGTGAGTCAAGAAACAGCCATATGCTGTTATTGAAATACAGGCCTCTGAGGAGAGATGCCTGGAAACCAAAGCAATGGATCCGATAGGTGCCTAGGGGCCTGTTCGTTCATTTTTACCTCTGGAGACATCAGTCTACGCGTCTGAGTGCCGGTAGGTGCTCAAATGGGCCCAGATATTGGGCTTGCCATGCCCCTAGGCCATGCCCCTAGGCCCCAATTTTTAACCATAGTTCGGGTTGTCCCTTCACTCTTCCCCAGGGCTATGCTTTGGAATTCCTCTTTTGGTGGGACACCTGAGGTACCAAACCTGAAAGGAGTCCTCCCATCCCACAGATTGACCAAAAACAATTGGGATGGGGCCAAATACACAAAGAGCAAGATTCGTCCATGGCCCATGAGGCATCCCCAACATTCCATGGCCATCCTAGAAACAAAATCCAGAGACAAAAGCCTGAGCACGCGCCTCAGACTCGCTCATTCTTCATATCCTGAAGAGTTCTTCAGATAAGAAACTACACGGCACTCTAAGGCACCCAAAATATATAGTCTAACCTGGGCACTAATGCACTGTCTGACAACCTGAGCCCGACCTCGTGACCAACACCTAGACAGCTGAACGCACATTGAGCACATCAGACCCACCATGGCCTTAGGTCATCATCTCTTTCCTACCTCAGTTTTCAGGCTTCAGAACCTAGACCTTATCTCCAATCACTGCCCAAGGGTGACTGTGATGCAGAAATCAGAACTCTTCCTTACCCATGACAAGAAACCTTGTGGTTGGCATGTTGTCCAACGTTCAGTGTAGGGGAAACCAGCATTCACCCTGAGGCCCCGCCCATTCTTGAGTGCGACGAGGGCATAAACATGCATTGTGACCCTCAGCGTGAGTCCTGTCCTCTAGTACGTCCTCTCAGTTGCTGGACCATTAGATGTCATAATGGCCTGACATGTCCCTAGGACCCAATTTTTAATCAGATTTCTGGTTGTCCAGTCGCCCCTCCCCAGGGCTCTAACCTGGAATCCCTCATGTGGTGGGACACCTGAGGTTGAAAAACAAAACAAAACAAATCAACAACAACAGAACAACGGAGTTCTTCCATCCCACAGAATGACCCCAAACTCTTTGGACGGGGCCTACCCCAGAGAGTAAGACTCGTCAATTTCCCATGAAGTCACCCGGAAATTTCACGACCATGAGTGACACGATATCCAGAGACAAAAACTTGAGCAAGATCCTCACAGTCGCACTTTTTTCATATCACGAAGAGTTCTCATCATGGTCTGTAGATCAGTCCTGCCATACCTATGACCCGAAACATAAGCCGAGTTTGTGTTTTCAGACAACTGTCCAAACAGCCCTGGCCTACACACCCTACAGGCTCAGGCCCCAGGAGCCAAACCTGACGACAGTGCTTGCCCTCTCCAACGGAATTGTATATGCCCATTCCAATGGCCACAACCCTACTAATAGGATAAACCTCCAAAGTCGCTGAGGCCATCACAATATTTGTGGCTTCCCAGGACAAACAGGGGCAATCTGGGCCCATCTGAAAACCTACAGGCACTCAGTACGGTAGACTGATGTCCCCAGAGGTAAAAAGGAAGAAACAGGCCCCTAGGCACCTATCGGATCCATTGCTTTGGTTTCCAGGCATCTCTCCTCAGAGGCCTGGATTTCAATAACAGCATATGGCTGTTTCTTGACTCACCCATCAGAACAAATCTCATCTACACATGGGAAACTTGCACGATGGAGCTGTGTGAAAATCGCTCTTTAGGAGAACCCTTCAGGGCCCCAGTGCCACTGCTTCATTCCAAGGTCTCCATAGACACACAATCATATTAGGACACATCCACGGGAGAGTCCATTTCAACTCAGCCTCCTCAATTGCTCCCCCAGATCCAGCAGATCTAACCTGTCTTGTTGCTTGGAGAAAATTGGAATGCGAGTTGGGCTACCCAGCCATCCATCCTTAGAACCCTGCTCGGAATCGTTGTCCTGGAGCCAACGAACAGGTCTCAATTGTCCTGCAGAGGGATCTTTACAGTTGGGAGCTTCTCACAACAACCATCGTGGGAAAACCCCCATGGCCTCGTGATCCACGCCCCCTTTCACGAAGGGCCATCAGGGACAGAATGTCCAGCCTGAGCGATCGTCTGATCCTCCCCTGACTTCAGATGCACAAGATTTCGATTCAGGTCTGTAGATTGTGCCATATGCTCACCCAGAAAACTAGGCCTAGCTTGGGTTCTCAGACTTCCGTCCTCAGACTACTGGACCACAAGCCCTCCAGTTTAGCAATCCAGAACTACAATTCAGCACTCTGCCGGCACTCCAGAATAAAAACATTGCCCTCTGCGGCTACCCAGAAACCCCAAATGAGGATCAACCTATGACATTCGGCTGTACCCCAAATAAATAGGCTGACCTGGGCACTAATACACTTTTTGACACAGCCTGAGCCTGGAACTCCTGGACCCAACCAGACAGCTGGCCCCACAATGAGCACATCGGACCCGCCATGGCCTTAGGTCGTCATCTCTTCTCAACCTTGGTTTTCAGGCTTCAGAACCCAGACCTTATCTCCAATCATGGCCCGGGTTTGAAAATGATACAGAAATCAGAACTATTTCCCCATGGCAAGAAACCATGTGGTTGGCATGTTGTCCAAGGTTCAGTGTATTTGAAACCAGTGTGGCCCATTGGCATGTGGTCCAAGGTTCATTGTAGTTGAAACCAGTGTGGCCCATGAGGCCCCGCCCCATGCTTGCGGGCCACATTGGTCACAAACACACATTGTGACCCTCAGCCTGAGCCCAGTCATCAGGTAAGGCCTCTCAGTGGCTGGATGGAGAGACAGAGACAGCATATTGGGCTTTCCATGCCCCTAGGCCCCAATTTTTAACCATAGTACGGGTTGTCCCTTCACTCTTCCCCAGGGCTCTGCTTTGGAATTCCTCTTTTGGTGGGACACCCTGATGTAACAAACCTGAAAGGAGTCCTCCCATCCCACAGCTTGAAGAAATACAATTGGGATCGGGCCAAATCCACAGAGAGCAAGATTCGTCCATGGCCCATAATGCCTCCCCAAAATTCCACGGCCATCGCTGATACAAAATCCAGAGACAAAAGCCTGAGGACGTGCCTCAGACTCGCTCATTCTTCATATCCTTAAGAGTTCTTCAGATAAGAACCTACAAGTCACTCGAAGGCACACAAAATATATAGTCTAACCTGGGCACTAATGTCTGTCTGACAAACTGGGCCCGGACCTCGTGACCAACACCCAGATAGCTGACCGCACACTGAGTACATCAGACACTCCATGGCCTTAGGTCATCATCATCTCTTCCCTACCTCAGTTTTCAGGCTTCAGAACCTAGACCTTATCTCCAATCACTGCCCAGGGGTGACTGTGATTCAGAAATCAGAATTCGTCCTTACCAATGGCAAGTAATCTTGTGGTTGGCATGTTGTCCAACGTTCAGTGTAGGAGAAACCAGCATTCACCCTGAGGCCCCGCCCATTCTTGAGTGCGACGAGGGCATAAACACACATTGTCAACCTCAGCGTGAGTCCTGTCCTCTAGTACGTCCTCTCAGTGGCTGGACCATTAGATGTCATAATGGGCTTGACATGTCCCTAGGCCCTAATTTTTAACCAGATTTCTGGTTGTCCAGTCGCCCCTCCCCAGGGCTCTACTCTGGAATCCCTCATTTGGTGGGACACCTGAGGTTCAAAAACAAAACAAAACAAATCAACGACAACAGAACAACGGACTTCTTCCATCCCACAGAATGACCCCAATCTCTTTGGATGGGCCCAAACCCCCAGAGAGTAAGATTCGTCCATTTCCCATGAAGTCACCCGGAAATTTCATGACCATGAGTGACACGATATCCAGAGAAAAAAATTGAACAAGAGCCTCACACTCGCCCTTTTTTCATATCCCGAAGAAGTCTCCTCAGGGTCTGTAGATCAGTCTTGCCATACCTATGACCCGAAACATAAGCCGAGTTTGTGTTTTCAGACAACTGCCCAAACAGCTTACACACCCCCTACAGTCTCTGGCACCTGGAGCAAAACCTGACGACTGTGCTTGCCCTCTACAAGGGAATTGTATGTGCCCATTCCAATGGCCACAACCCTACTAATAGAATAAACCTCCAAAGTCCCTGAGGCCATCCCAATATTTGTGGCTTCCCAGGACAAACAGGGGCAATCTGGGCCGTCTGAGCACCTACCGGCACTCAGACACGTAGACTGATATCCCCAGAGTTAAAAAGGAACGAACACGCACCTAGGCACCTATTGGATCCATTGCTTTGGTTTACAGGTATCTCTCCTCAGAGGCCTGGATTTCAATAACAGCATATGGCTGTTTCTTGACTCACCCATCAGAACAAATCCCATCTACACATGGGAAGCTTGCACGATGGAGCTGTGAGAAAGCCTCACTTTAGGAGAAACCTACAGGTCCCCAGTGCCACCGCTTCAATCCAAGGTCTCCATTGACTCAAAATCATATTAGGACACATCCACGGGAGAGTCCATTTCAACTCAGCCTCCTCGGATGCTCTCCCAGATCCGGCAGATCTAAACTGTCTTGTTGCTTGGAGACAATTGGAATGTGAGGTGGGCTACCCAGCCATCCATGCTTAGAACCCTGCTCAGAATCATTGTCCTGGAGTCAACCAACAGGTCTCAATTGTCCAGAAGAAGACTCTTTGCATTTGGGAGCTTCTCAGAACTCCCATTGTGGGAAAACCCCCATGGCCTCGTGATCCACCCCCCACTTTCAAGAAGGGGCCCATCAGGGACAGAATGTCCAACCTGAGCGATCCTCTGATCCTCACCCTGACTTCAGATGCACGACATCTCGATTCAGGTCTGTAGATTGTGCCTGTCATATCCTCACCGAGAAACCTAGGCCTAGCTTGGGTTCTCAGACTTCTGTCCTCAGACTACTGGCCCACAAGCCCTCCAGTTTGGCAATCCAGAACTACAATGCAGCACTCTGCCTGCCCTCCAGAAGAAAAACATGCCCTCTGGGGCTACCCAGAAACCCCAAAATGAGGATCAACCTGCACGCCATTCGGCTCTACCCCAAATATATAGGCTGACCAGGGCTCTAATGCCCCTTCTGACACAGCCTGAGCCTGGACCTCCCTGGCCCCACCCAGACAGCTGGCCGCACATTGAGCACACCGGACCCGCAATGGCCTTAGGTCGTCATCTCTTCTCAACCTCGGTTTTTCAGGCTTCAGATCCTAGACCTTATCTCCAATCACGGCCCAGGGTTGAAAATGATGCAGACATCAGATCCTTTTCCCCATGGCAAGAAACTTTGTGGTTGGCATGTTGTCCAAGGTTCAGCGTACTTGAAACCAGTGTGGCCCATGAGGCCCCGCCCATGCTTGCGGGCCACATTGGTTAGAAACACACATTGTGAACCTCAGCCTGAGCCCATCCTCAAGGAAGGCCTCTCAGTGACTGGATGGAGAGACAGCATATTGGGCTTGCCATGCCCCTAGGCCCCAATTTTTATCCATAGTTCGGGTTGTCCCCCTTCACTCTTCCCCAGGGCTCTGCTTTGGAATTACTCATTTGGTGCGACACCTGAGGTAACAAACCTGAAAGGAGTCCTCCCGTCCCACAGATTGACGAAAAACAATTGGGATCGGGCCAAGTCCACAGAGAGCAAGATTCTTCCATGTCCCATGAGGCCTCCCCAACATTCCTCGGCCATCCCTGATATACAATCCAGAGACAAAAGCCTGAGCACGTGCCTCAGTCTCGCTCATTCTTCATATCCTGAAGGGTTCTTCAGATAAGAGCCTACACGGCTCTCGAAGGCACCCAAAATATATAGTCTAACCTGGCCACTAATGCACTGTCTGACAACCTAAGCCCGGACCTCGTGACCAACACCCAGACAGCTGACCGCACACTGAGCACATCAGACACTCCGGGCCTTAGGTCATTATCACTTCCCTACCTCAGTTTTCAGGCTTCAGAACCTAGACCTTATCTCCAATCACTGCCCAGGGGTGACTGTGATGCAGAAATCAGAACTCTTCCTTACCCTTGGCAAGAAACCTTGTGGTTGGCATGTTGTCCAACGTTCATTGTAGGAGAAACCAGCATTCACCGTGAGGTTCCGCCCATTCTTGAGTGCGACGAGGGCATAAACACGCATTGTGACCCTCAGTGTGAGTCCTGTCCTCTAGTACGTCCTCTCAGTGGCTGGACCATTAGATGTCATAATGGGCTTGACATGTCCCTAGGCCCCAATTTTTTAACCAGATTTCTGGTTGTCCAGTCGCCCCTCCCCGGGGCTCTATTGTGGAATCCCCCATTTGGTGGGACACCTGAGGTTGAAAAACAAAACAAAACAAATCAACAACAACAGAGCAACGGACTTCTTCCATCCCACACAAAATGACCCCAAACTCTTTGGACGGGTCCAAACCCCCAGAGAGTAAGAGTCGTCCATTTCCCATGAAGTCACCCGGAAATTTCACGACCATGAGTGACACGATATCCAGAGACAAAAACTTGAGCAAGAGCCTCACACTCGCCCTTTTTTCATATCCCGAAGAGTTCTCATCATGGTCTGTAGATCAGTCCTGCCATACCTATGACCCGAAACATAAGTCGAGTTTGTGTTTTCTGACAACTGTCCAAGCAGCCCTGTCCTACACGCCCTACAGGCTCAGGCCGCTGGAGCCAAACCTGACGACTGTGCTTGCCTTCTCCAAGAGAATTGTATGTGCCCATTCCAATGGCCACAACCCTACTAATAGGATAAACCTCCAAAGTCCCCGAGGCCATCCCAATTTTTGTGGCTTCCCAGGACAAACAGGGGCAATCTGGGCCCATCTGAGCACCTACCGGCACTCAGACCCATAGACTCAATTCCCCAAGGTAAAAAGGAATGAACAGGACCCTAGGCACCTATCGGATCCATTGCTTTGGTTTCCAGGCATCTCTCCTCAGAGGCCTGGATTTCAAAAACAGCATATGGCTGTTTCTTGACTCACCCATCAGAACAAATCTCATCTACACATGAGAAAATTGCACGATGGATCTTGTGAAAATCTCTCTTTAGGAGAACCCTTCAGGGTACCAGTGCCACTTCGTCATTTCAAGGTCTCCATAGACACAAAATCATATTAGGACACATCCAGGGGAGAGTCCATTTCAACGCAGCCTCCTCCTTGGTTGCTCCCCCAGATCCAGCAGATCTAACCTGTCTTGTTGCATGGAGAAAATTTGAATGCGAGTTGGGCTACCCACCCATCCATCCTTAGAACCCTGCTCAGAATCGTTGTCCTTGAGCCAAACAACAGGTCTCAATTGTCCTGCAGAAGAATCCTTGCAGTTGGGAGATTCTCACAACTCCCATCGTGGGAAAACCCCCATGGCCTCGTGATCCACCCCCCCCGTTCAAGAAGGGGCCAACAGGGACAGAATGTCCAACCTGAGCGATCGTCTGATTCTCGCCATGACTTCAGATGCACGAGATCTCGATTCAGGTCTGTAGATTGTGCCTGCCATATCCTCACCCAGAAACCTAGGCCTAGCTTGGGTTCTCAGACTTCCGTCCTCAGACTATTGGCCCACAAGCCCCCCAGTTTGGCAATCCAGAACTACAATGCAGCACTCTGCCTGCCCTCCAGAAGAAAAACATGGCCCTCTCGGGCTACATCGAAACCCAAAATGAGGATCAACCTGCACGCCATTCGGCTGTACCCCAAATATATAGGCTGACTTGGGCACTAATGCTCTTTCTGACACAGCCTGAGCCTGGACCACCTGGCCCCACCCAGACAGCTGGCCGCACAGTGAGCACATCAGACCCGCCATGGCCTTAGGTCGTCATCTCTTCTCAACCTCGGTTTTCAGGCTTCAGAACCTAGACCTTATCTCCAATCACGGCCCGGGTTTGAAAATGATGCAGACATCAGATCTCTTTCCCCATGGCAAGAAACCATGTGGTTGGAATGTTGTCCAAAGTTCAGTGTACTTGAAACCAGTGTGGCCCATGAGGCCCCGACCATGCTTGCGGGCCACATTGGTCACAAACACACATTGTGACCCTCAGCCTGAGCCCAGTCCCCAGGTAAGGCCTCTCAGAGGCTGGATGGAGAGACAGCATATTGGGCTTGCCATGCCCCTAGGCCCCAATTTTTAACCATGGTTCAGGGTGTCCCTTCACTCTTCCCCAGGGCTTTGCTTTGGAATTCCTCTTTTGTTGGGACACCTGAGGTAACAAACCTGAAAGGAGTCCTCCCATCCCACAGATTGACGAAAAACAATTGGGATCGGGCCAAATCCACAGAGAGCAAGATTCGTCCATGGCCCATGAGGCCTCCCCAACATTCCACGGCCATCCAGATACAAAACCTTAGCACGCGCCTCAGACTCGCTCATTCTTCATATCCTGAAGAGTTCTTCAGATAAGAACCTACACGGCACTTGAATGCACCCAATATATTTATTCTCACCAGGGCACTAATGCACTGTTAGACAACCTGAGCCCGGACCTCGTGACCAACACCCAGACAGCTGAACACACACTGAGCACATCGTACCCGCCATGGCCTTAGTTCATCATCTCTTCCCTAGCTCAGTTTTCAGGCTTCAGAACCTAGACCTTATCTCCAATCACTGCACAGGGGTGACTGTGATGCAGAAATCAGAACTCTTCTTTACCCATGGCAAGAAACCTTGTGTTTTGCATGTTGTCCAACGTTCAGTGTAGGAGAAACCAGCATTCACCCTGAGGCCCCGCCCATTCTTGAGTGCGACGAGGTCATAAACACGCATTGTCACCCTCAGCGTGACTCCTGTCCTCTAGTACGTCCTCTCAGTTACTGGACCATTAGATGTCATAATGGGCTTGACATGTCCCTAGGCCCTAATTTTTAACCAGATTTCTGGTTGTCCAATCGCCCCTCCCCAGGGCTCTACTCTGGAATCCCCCATTTGGTGGGCCTCCTGAGGTTGAAAAACAAAACAAAACAAATCAAGAACAACAGAGCAACGGACTTCTTCATCCCACAGAATGACCCCAAACTCTTTGGACGGGGCCAAACCCCCAGAGAGTAAGTCTCGCCCATTTTCCATGAAGTCACCCGGAAATTTCACGACCATGAGTGACACGATATCCAGAGACATAAACTTGAGCAAGAGCCTCACACTCGCCCTTTTTTCATATCCCGAAGAGTTCTCCTCATGGTCTGTAGATCAGTCCTGCCATACCTATGACCCGAAACATAAGTCGAGTTTGTGTTTTCAGACAACTGTCCCAACAGCCCTGGCCATCAAACCCTATAGGCTCAGGCCCATGGAGACAAACCTGACGACTGTGCTTGCCCTGTCCAAGGGAATTGTATGTGCCCATTCCAATGGCCACAACCCTACTAAGAGGATAAACCTCCAAAATCTCTGAGGCCATCACAATATTTGTGGCTTCCCAGGACAAACAGTGGCAATCTGTGCCCATCTGAGCACCTACCTGCACTCAGACCCGTAAACTGATGTCCCCAGAGGTAAAAAGGAATGAATAGGCCCCTAGGCACCTATCGGATCCATTGCTTTGGTTTCCAGGCATCTCTCCTCAGAAGCCTGGATTTCAATAACAGCAAATGGCTGTTTCTTGTCACACCCCATCAGAACAAATCTCATCTATACATGGGAAATTTGCACGATGGAGCTGTGTGAAAAAGCCTCTCTTTAGGAGAAACTCTCAGGGCCCCAGTGCCACCGCTTCATTCCAAGGTCTCCATAGACACTAAATCATATTAGGACACATCCACGGGAGAGTCCATTTTCAACACAGCCTCCTTGGTTGCTCCCCCAGATCCAGGAGATCTAACCTGTCTTGTTGCTTGGAGACAATTTGAATGCGAGGTGGGCTACCCAGCCATCCATCCTTAGAACCCTGCTCGTAATCATTTTCCTGGATCCAACCAATAGGTCTCAATTGTCCTGCAGATTAATCTTTGCAGTTGGGAGCTTCTCACAACTCCCATCGTCGGAAAACCCACATTGCCTCGTGATCCACCACCCCCCCCCTTCAAGAAGGGGCCATAAGGGACAGAATGGCCAACCTGAGCGATCATCTGATCCTCGCCCTGACGTCAGAGGCATGAGAGATTTCGATTCAGGTCTGTAGATTGTGCCTGCCATATCCTCACCCAGAAACCTAGGCATAGCTTGGGTTCTCAGACTTCTGTCCTCAGAGTACTGGCCCACAATCCCTCCAGTTTGGCAATCCAGAAATACAATGAAGCACTCTGCCGGCCCTCCAGAATAAAAACATTGCCCTCTGGGGCTACCCAGAAACCCCAATGAGGATTAACGGGGCACGCCATTCGGCTGTACCCCAAATATATAGGCTGACCTGGGTACTAATGCCCTTTCTGACATAGCCTGAGCCTGGAACTCCTGGCCCAACCCAGAGAGCTTGCCGCACACTTAGCACATCGGACCGCCATGGCCTTAGGTCGTCATCTCTTGTCAACCTCGGTTTTCAGGCTTCAGAACCTAGACCTTATCTCCAATCACAGCCCGGATTTGAAAATGATGCAGACATCAGAACTCTTTCCCTATGGCAATAAACCTTGTGTTTGGCATGTTTTCCAATGTTCAGTGTCGTTGAAACCAGTGTGGCCCATGAGGCCCCGCCCATGCTTGTGGACCACATCGGTCACAAACATGCATTGTGACCCTCAGCCTGACCCCAGTACCCAGGTAAGGCCTCTCAGTGGCTGGATGGAGAGACAGCATATTGGGCTTGCCATGCCCCTAGGCCCCAATTTTTAACCACAGTTCGGGTTATCCCTTCACTGTTCCCCAGAGCTCTGCTTTGGATTTCCTCTTTTGGTGGGACACCTGAGGTAACAAACCTGAAAGGAGTCCTCCCATCCCACAGATTGACGAAAAACAATTGGGATCGGGCCAAGTCCACAGAGAGCAAGATACGTCCATGGACCATGAGGCCTCTCCAACATTCCAAGGCCATCGCTGATACAAAATCCAGAGACAAACCTGAGCACGGGCCTCAGACTCGCTCATTCTTCATATCCTGAAGAGTTCTTCAGATAAGAACCGACACGGCACTCGAACGCACCCAAAATATATAGTCTAACCTGGGCACTAATGCACTGTCTGACAACCTGAGCCCAGAACTCGTGACCAACACCCAGACAGCTGACCGCACACTGAGCACATCAGACCCGCCATGGCCTTAGGTCATCATCACTTCCCTACCTCTGTTTTCAGGCTTCAGAACCTAGACCTTATCTCCAATCACTGCCCAGGGGTGACTGTGATGCAGAAATCAGAACTCTTCCTTACCCATGGCAAGAAACCTTGTGGTTGGCATGTAGTCCAACGTTCAGTGTAGGAGAAACCAGCATTCACCCTGAGGCCCCGCCCATTCTTGAGTGCGACGAGGGCATAAACACGCATTGTGACCCTCAGCGTGAGTCCTGTCCTCTAGTATGTCGTCTCAGTGGCTGGACCATTAGATGTCATAATGGGCTTGACATGTCCCTAGGCCCCAATTTTTAACCAGATTTCTGGTTGTCCAGTCGCCCCTCCCCAGTGCTCTACCTGGAATCCCCCATTTGGTGGATACCTGAGTTAGAATAAAAAAAAAAAAATCAACAACAACAGAACAACGGACTTCTTCCATCCCACAGAATGACCCCAAACTCTTTGGATGGGGCCGAGCTCCCAGAGAGTAAGACTCGACCATTTTCCATGAAGTCATCCTGAAATTTCACGACCATGAGTGACACGATATCCAGAGAAAAAATTTGAGCAGAGCCTCACACTCGCCCTTTTTTCATATCCCGAAGAGTTGTCCTCATGGTCTGTAGATTAGTTCTGCCATACATATGAACCGAAACATAATTCGAGTTTGTGTTTTCAGACAAAAGTCCTAACAGCCCTGGCCTACACACCCTACAGGCTCAGGCAAATTGGAGCCAAACCTGACGACTGTGCTTGCCCTCTCCAAGGGAATTGTATGTGCCCATTCCAATGGCCACAACCCTACTAAGAGGATAAACCTCCAAAGTACCTGAGGCCATCCCATATTTGTGGCTTCCCAGGTCAAACAGGGGCAATTTTGGCCCATCTGAGCACCTACCAGCACTCAGACCCGTAGACAGATGTCCCCAGAGGTAAAAAGGAACGAACAGGCCCCTAGGCACAGATCGGATCCATTGCTTTGGTTTCCAGAAATCTCTCCTCAGAGGCCTGGATTTCAATAACAGCATATGGCTGTTTCTTGACTCACCCATCAGAACAATGTCATCTACACATTGGAAACTTGCACAATGGAGCTGTGTGAAAGCCTCTCTTTAGGAGAACCCTTCAAGGACACAGTGCCACCGCTTCATACCAAGCTCTCCGTAGACACAAAATCAATTTGGACACATCCACGGGAGAGTCCATTTCAACTCAGCCTCCTCGGTTGCTCCCACAGATCTAGCAGATCTAAACTGTCTTGTTGCTTGGAGACAATTGGAATGTGAGATGGGCTACACAGCCATCCATCCTTAGAACCCTGCTCGGAATCGTTGTCCTGGATCCAACCAACAGGTCTCAATTGTCCTGCAGAATAATCTTTGCAGTTGGGAGCTCCTCACAACTCCCATCGTTGGAAAACCCCCATGGCTTCGTGATCTACGCCCCCCTTCAAGGAGGGGCCATCAGAAACAGAATGTCCAACCTGAGTGATCCTCTGTTACTCGCCCTGACTTCAGATGCACGAGATCTCGATTCACGTCTGTAGATTGTGCCTGCCATATCCTCACCCAGAAACCTTGGCCTAGCTTGGGTTCTCAGACTTCCATCCTCAGACTACTGGCCCAAAAGCCCTCCTGTTAGGCAATCCAGAACTACAATGCAGCACTCTGCCTGCCCTCTAGAAGAAAAATATTGCCCTCTGGGGCTACCCAAACACCCCAAATGAGGATCGAACTGCACGCCATTCGGCTGTACCCCAAATATATAGGCTGACCTGGGCACTAATGCCCTTTCTAACGCAGCCTGAGCCTGGAACTCCTGGCCCCACCCAGACAGCTGGCCGCACACTGAGCACATCAGACCCGCCATGGCCTTAGGTCGTCATCTCTACTCAACCTCGGTTTTCAGGCTTCAGATCATGGACCTTTTCTACAAACCCGGCCCGGGTTTGAAAAAATGATGCAGAAATCAGAACTCTTTCCCCATGGCAAGAAACCTTGTGGTTGGCATGTTGTCCAAGGTTCAGTGTCGTTGAAACAAGTGTGGCCCATGAGTCCCCGCCCATGCTTTCGGGCCACATTGGTCACAAACACACACATTGTGACCCTCAGCCTGAGCCCATCCTCAGGGAAGGCCTCTCAGTGGCTGGATGGAGAGACAAAATATTGGACGTGCCATTCCCCTAGGACCCAATTTTTAACCACAGGTCGGGTTGTACCTTCACTCTTCCCCAGGGCTCTGCTTTGGAATTCCTATTTGGTGGGACACCTGAGGTAACAAACCTGAAAGGAGTCCTCCCATCCAACAGATTGACGGAAAACAATTGGGATCGGGCCAAGTCCACAGAGAACAAGATTCTTCCATGGCCCATAAGGCCTCCCCAACATTCCACGGCCATCGCTGATAAAAAATCCAGAGACAAAAGCCTGAGCACGCGCCTCAGACTCGCTCATTCTTCATATCCTGAAGAGTTCTTCAGATAAGAACCTACACGGCACTCGAATGCACCCAAAATATATAGTCTAACCTGGGAACTAATGCACTGTCTGACAACCAGCCCGGACGTCGTGACCAACACCCAGACAGCTGAGCGCACACTGAGCACATCAGACCCGCCATGGCCTTAGGTCATCATCTCTTCCCTACCTCAGTTTTCAGGCTTCTGAACCTAGACCTTATCTCCAATCACTGCCCAGGGGTGAATGTGATGTAGAAATCAGAACTCTTCCTTACCCATGGCAAGAAACCTTGTGGTTGGCATGTTGTCCAAAGCTCATGTAGGAGAAACCAGCATTCACCCTGAGTCCCCGCCCATTCTTGAGTTCGACGAGGGCATAAAACACGCATTGTGACCCTCAGCGTGAGTCCTGTCCTCTAGTACGTCCTCTCAGTGGGGCTGAACCATTAGATGTCATAATGGGCTTGATATGTCCCTAGGCCCCAATTTTTAACCAGATTTCTGGTTGTCCAGTCGCCCCTCCCCAGGGATCTACTCTGGAATCCCTCATTTGGTGGGACACCTGAGGTTGAAAAACAAAACACAAATCAAATCAACAACAAACAGAGCAAAGGACTTATTCCATCCCACAGAATGATCCCAACCAAACTCTTTGGACGGGGCCAAACCCCCAGAGAGTAAGACTCGTCCATTTCCCTTGAATTCACCCGGAAATATCACGACCATTAGTGACACCATATCCAGAGAGAAAAACTTGAGCAAGAGCCTCACACTCGCCCTTTTTTCATATCCTGAAGAGTTCTCCTCATGGTCTGTAGATCATTCCTGCCATACCTTTGACCTGAAACATAAGCCGAGTTTGTGTTTTTCAGACAACTGTCCAAACAGCCCTGGCCTACACACCCTACAGGCTCAGGCCCCTTGAGCCAAACCTGACGACTGTGCCTGCCCTCTCCACGGGAATTGTATGTGCCCATTCCAATGGCCACAACCCTACTAAGAGGATAAACCTCCAAAGTCCCTGAGGGCATCCCAATATTTGTGGCTTCCCAGGACAAACAGGGGCAATCTGGGCCCGTCTGAGCTCCTACCGGCACTCAGACCCAAAGACTGATGTCCCCAGAGGTAAAAAGGAATGAACAGGCCCCTAGGCACCTATCAGATCCATTGCTTTGGTTTCCAGGCATCTCTACTAAGGCCTGGATTTCAATAAGAGCATATGGCTGTTTCTTTGACTCTCCCATCGGAACAAATCTCATCTACACACGGGAAAATCCCACGATGGAGCTATGTGAAAGCCTCTCTTTAGGAGAACCCTTCAGGGCCGCAGTGCCACCGCTTCATTCCAAGGTCTCCATAGACACAAAATCATATTAGGACACATCCACGGGAGAGTCCATTTCAACTCAGCCCTTCGGTTGCTCCCCCAGATCCAGCAGATCTAACCTGTCTTGTTGCTTGGAAACAATTGGAATGCGATGTGGGCTACCCAGCCATCCATCCTTAGAACCCTGCTCGGAATCGTTGTCCTGGAGCCAACCAAGAGGTCTCAATTGTCCTGCAGAAGAATATTTGCAGTTGGGAGCTTCTCACAACTCCCATCGAGTGAAAACACCCAAGGCCTCGTGATCCACCCCCCCTTCAGGAAGGGGCAATCAGGGACAGAATGTCCAACCTGAGCGATCGTCTGATTCTCGCCCTGACTTCAGATGCACGAGATCTTGATTCAGGTCTGTAGTTTGTGCCTGCCATATCCTCACCCAGAAACCTAGGCCTAGCTTGGGTTCTCAGAATTAAGTCCTCAGACTACTGGCCCACAAGCCCTCCAGTTTGGCAATCCAGAACTACAATGCAGCACTCTGCCTGCCCTCCAGAAAAAAACATTGCCCTCTGGGGCTACCCAGAAACCCCAAATGAGGAAAAATGCGGCACGCCATTTCGGCTGTACCCCCAAATATATAGGCTGACCTGGGCACTAATGCCCTTTCTGACACAGCCTGAGCCTGGATCTCCTGGCCCCACCCAGACAGCTGGCCGCACACTGAGCACATCGGATCCACGATGGCCTTAGGTCGTCATATCTTCTCAACCCCGGTTTTCAGGCTTCAGAACCTAGACCTTATCTCCAATCACGGCCTGGGTTTGAAAATGTTGCAGAAATCAGAACTCTTTCCCCATGGCAAGAAACCTTGTGGTTGGCCTGTTGTCCAAGGTTCAGTGTAGTTGAAAGCAGTGTGGCCCATGAGGCCCCGCCCATGCTTGCGGGCCACATTGGTCACAAACACACATTGTGACCCTCAGCCTGAGCCCAGTCCTCAGGGAAGGCCTCTCAGTGGCTTGATGGAGAGACAGCATATTGGGCTTGCCATGCCCCTAGGTCCCAATTTTTAACCATAGTTCGGGTTGTCCCTTCACTCTTCCCCAGGGCTCTGCTTTGGAATTCCTCTTTTGGTGGGACACCTGAGGTAACAAACCTGAAAGGAGTCCTCCCATCCCACAGATTGACGGAAAACAATTGGGATCGGGCCAAGTCCACAGAGAGCAAGATTTTCCATGGCCCATGAGGCCTCCCCAACATTCCATGGCCATCGCTGATATAAAATGCGGAGACAAAATCCTGAACACGCGCCTCAGACTCGCTCATTCTTCATATCCTGAAGAGTTCTTCAGGTAAGAACCTACACGGCACTCGAATGCACCCAAAATATATAGTCTAACCTGGGCACTAATGCACTGTCTGACAACCTGACCCCGGACCTCGTGACCAACACCCAGACAGCTGACCGCACACTGAGCACATCAGACCCGCCATGGCCTTAGGTCATCATCTCTTCCCTACCTCAGTTTTCAGGCTTCAGAACCTAGACCTTATCTCCAATCACTGCCCACGGGTCACTGTGATGCAGAAATCAGAACTCTTCCTTACCCATGGCAAGAAACCTTGTGGTTGGCATGTTGTCCAACGTTCAGTGTAGGAGAAACCAGCATTCACCCTGAGGCCCCGCCCATTCTTGAGTGCGACGAGAGCATAAACACACATTGTGACCCTCAGCCTGAGCCCAGTCCTCAGGTAAGGCCTCTCAGTGGCTGGATGGAGAGACAGCATATTGGGCTTGCCATGCCCCCAGGCCCCAATTTTTAAACATAGATCGGGTTGTCCCTTCAGTCTCTCCCAGGGCAACAATCATATAAATAACCATTTCATACCTACTTAAAAATTGCATAATACCACACTCCTAGATCCTCTCTGAATGCTCTAAAATAACCCTTAAAGGAAATACATTTTTAAAAATAACAGATTTTTTGGTGAATAATTTAATAAAATAAAAGTTTCATTCATCTATATAGATCATAAAAAATGTTTTTAATTTGCATGAAATTATAACTCTGAAGTGTGCTAAGATGAAACCACCTGCTAAGGGTGAGAGAGCAAAAAATAAACATCATTTTTCCAAATAAGAGGAATTTATTAATTTCGAATCAAAGCATGTGGATTTGTTCAAACTGACATTAAAGGAATATGGAAACACAAACGATAGAAAGTCATATTTTAGATTTCTAAATCTTCAAAGTGAAGAGTATACATTTTTTAAATGTTACATAATGCTACATAATGACAAGATGACTGGTTGTGACAAATAGCATTTTAAAAGCTCTACTCATAATGGAATAGAAGGTGTCATTTCCCTATAATTTTATATATGTCATTAATTTACTATATCTGGGTACAACATATTACCTAACAGATGTTCATCAAAGACTAAATCATTTTTACTGGAGCATAATAATTTGAACCTACATCTATTAATCATTTTTTTCGATCAAACATTTATAGTCTCGCTAAACATTTTATCAGTTGTTGACAAATTAAAAAACAGTAGGATAAAATGTCGTGTTTGGAAAAGTAGATTTTCTTCGAAATTTGCATTTAAATGAAAATATTTGCTGATATTTTAAAAACTTTAAATGTAAATTTATATATATCTGACCTTGCAAATGATATAAAACGTTTGGAGACTTAATATAGTTTGGGGCACATGGTAAGCAATAATCAATTTTTTTGTTGATCCAAGTGTTCTTGTATTATTTTTCTTAATTATTCTAGTACCACAATCTATAGTTCTAAGATTTTTCCACCCCCCCCATTTTAATATCTCTTAAGGTGGCACTCACCTTGCACTTGATGACATATCCTAGTTTAACTGTCAGCATTTCTCTTTCTTAGTCGAACATAAACTATAGTGCATCTTACCCTTGATGAAAGCTAGGATTCAATTAAATACTCTATTATGGTTACGATTCTGATATTTGAAATCCTCCGGTAGCTCCCTGTGCCCCCACAGTGTAGAACCTCACCTCCTCAGCATAGTATACAAACCATCTCACCCCCAGTGTTAACCCCGGGGCTCAGCCTCCATCCCCAGGTGATGCTGCCAGATCAGCTGTCGGTTGTCATGAACTTGCTGTAGTTTCCCGAATGCACTGTGCTGCCTCCTGGCACTTTGAAACTTGACACACTCATCCTCATTCTTCGCTTTGCCCTTGTCTATCACCTCCCCTGAAAATCTGTTCCTAAGTGGCTTTTCCCAGCTCCAACCTACCCTTGGCAGTCTTTTATCTCCCTGTGGTAAAGCCTGTCACATTGCACCATGGACATGCCCGTTGTCCCCCTGAGAAGAGAAAAGGAACAGTGAGGGCCACCCAGCATTTGCAGCTCTAGTGCAGAGCCCCATGCCTGGCTTGCAGAAATACCAGATCATGAAGACAAACGGAGATCATCCTCTGGCTAAAACCAGATCTTCTTTGCCTACTGAAGGATCTGTATAAATAAAGAGCAGCCAGTGATTATTGCTGTATTTCTAGGGATTTTTTCCCCATATATTTCAGGGGATTCTGGTTAGCCCCAGAGGGCAATGTTTTTTTTTCTGGAACAGCAGGCACAGGGCTGCATTGTAGTTCTGGAATTGCCAAAGTGGAGGGCTTGTGGGCCAGGGGTTGAGGACAGAAGTCTGAGAACACAAGCAACCTTAGGTTTCTGGGCCAGGGCATGGCAGGTATGCTCTGCAGAGCTGAAACGAGATCTCATGCATCTGAAATCAGGTGAGGATCTGACGAACGCTCAGGTTGGAGTTTCTGTCCCTTATGGCCCTCTTCATGAAGAGGTGGTGGATCACGAGGCCATGGAATTTTTCCCACGATGGGAGTTGTGAGATGCTCCAAACCGTAAAGATTCTTCTGCAGGGCGATTGAGACCTGTTGGTTGGCTCCAAGACTTCCCATACGGATCGATTCTGAGGAGGGTTCTAAGGATGGATGGCTGGGAAGCCCGACTCTCATTCCTCTTGTGTCCTAGTGACAAGACAGGTTAGATCTGCTGGATCTGGGGGAGAAACTGAGAGGGTTGAGTTGAAATGGACTCTATTGTGGATGGGTCCTAATGTGGGTTTGTGTCCATGGAGAACTTGGAATGAGGCAGTGGCACAGGGTCCCTGAAGGGTTCTCCTAACCAGAGGCTTTGACACAGCTCCAACGTGCATGATTCCCACGTGGAGACGAGATTTGTTCTGATGGGTCCCTCAAGAAACAGCCATATGCTGCTATTGGAATCCAGGCCTCTGAGGAGAGATGCCTGGACAACAAAGCAATGGATCCGATTAGGATCTAGGGGCCTGCTCATTCCAATTTACCTCTGGGGACATCTGTCCACGGGTCTAAGTGCAGGTAGATGCTCAGCTGGTGTCAGACCGCCCTTGTTTTTTCCTGGGCAGTCAACACTATTGGGATGGCCCCGGGCACTTTGGAGGTTTATCATCCTATTTCTAGCTTTGTGGCCAATGGAATGGGCAGAATTCCCAGGTGCAGTCCTCAGGTTTGGCTCCAAGAACCTGTGCCTGTAGGTTTTGTGGGCCAGGGCTGTGGGGACAGTTGTCTGAAAACGAAAAACCCGGCTTAGGTTTCGGGTCATAGGTATTGCAGGGCTGATCTACAGACCGTGAAGAGAACTCTTCAGGATATGAACAAGGGGGCGAGTGTGAGACGCTTGCTCAAGATATTGCCTCTGGATATTGTGTCACTGATGGTCGTGGCATATCTGGGTGACCTCATGGGCCATGGACGAGTCTTCCTCTCTGGGCATTTGGCCCGATCCCAAGAGTTTGGGGTTATTCTTTCAGATGGGAGGAGTCCGTTTTGTTTTGTTTTTTCCCTCAGGTGTCCCACCAAAAGAGAGTTTCCAGAGCAGAGCCCTGGGGAGGGGCGACTGGACAACCAGAAAGCTGGTTAAAACATGGGGGGCCTAGGGGCATGGCAAACCCATTATGACGTCTAATGGTCCAGCCACTGAGAGGACTTACTAGAGGACAGGACTCACGCTGAGGGTCACAATGCGTGTTTGTGCCCTCTTTGTACTCAAGCATGGGCGGGGCCTCATGGTGAACGCTGGTTTCTCCTACACAAAACGTGGGACAACATGCCCACCACAAGGTTTCTTGCCATAGGGAAGGAGGAGTTCTGATTTGTGCATCACATTCACCCCTTGGCGGGGTGTGGAGTTAAGGTCTCTGTCCTGAAGCCTGAGAAGCTAGGTTGGGAATAGATGACGAGCTAAGGCCATGGCGGGTCTGTTGTGCTCAGTGTGCGGTCAGCTGTCTGGGTGTTGGTCAGGAAGTCCGGGCTCAGGCTGTGTCAGACAGTGTATTAGTGCCCAGATTTGTCGATATAATTTGTGTACAGAAGGGTGCCGTGTAGGTCTATCCTCATTTCGGGTGTCTGGGAAGCTCCATAGGGCAACATTTTGCTTTTTATCTGGAGGGCAGGCAGAGTGCTGCCTTGTGGGTCCAGAATTGCCAAACGTGAGGTCTTGGGGGCCAGGAGTGTGAGGACGGACATTGGAGAACAGAAGTTTCACATAGGTTTAAGGGCGAGGGCAAGGCCGGCACACTCTGCAGAGCTGCATCGAGATGTCGTGCATCTGAATTCAGGGCGAGGATCAGACGTTGTCTCAGGTTGGAGTTCCTGTCCATGATTTCCCCTTCAGAAAGGGGGTGGGGGCTTCAGAAAGCCATCACGGTTTTCCCACGTTGGGAGTTGTGAGATGCTCCAAAACGCAAGGATTCCTTCTGCAGGACATTTGAGACCTTTTGGATGGGTCCAGGACGTTCCATATGGAACGACGCCAGAGCAGGGTTCTAAGGGCGGAGCCCTGGGCAAGCCGCCTCGCATCTCAATCGTCTCCTAGCGACAAGACACGTTCTATCTGCTGGCTCTGGCGGAGCAACCGAGAAGCCAGAGTTGAAATGGACTCTCCTGCGGATGGATCCTAATGTGGGTTTGTGTCCATGGAGACCTTGGAAAGGGGGTGGTGGCACCGGGCCCTGAAGGATTCTCCTAACCGGAAGTTTTGACACAGTTCCAGCCTGCTATTTTCCCATGTCGAGACAAGATTTGCCTCCGAAAACCCCCGCATGCTGGTATTTGAAAACATGCCTCTGAGGAGAGATGCCTGGAAACCAAAGCAATGGATCCGATTACGGCCTAGGGACCTGTGAGGTTCAATCTACAACCCTGGTGACATCCAACTACGGTATGAGTGGAGGTAGATGCTCAGCTGTTGTCAGACGCCCTTGTTTGTCCCGGGCGGCCTACAAAATTGGGATGGCTTCAGGGACTGTGGAGGTTTCTCCTAATTTGGAGGCGTGTGGTCAAGTGAATGGGCAGAATTCCAGTGGAGTGGGCAGGCACAGACCTGATGTGTGGCTCCAGGGGCCCCAGCCTGGAGGGTGTGTGGGCCAGGAGCGTGGGGATAGAAGTCTGAAAACACTAACGTGGCTTACGTTTGGGGACATAAGTATGGCAGGCCCCGATCTACAGACCGTGAGGAGAACTCTTAGGGATATGAAGAAAGAGTGAGTGTGAGGCATTTATTCAGGCTTTTGTCTCTGGATTTTGTGTCAACAATGGCCGTGGAATGTCGAGGAGGCCTCATGGGCCATGGACAAGTCTTCCTCTCTGTGGATTTGGCACGAACCCAATTGTTTTGGGTCCATCTTGGGGATGGGAGGAGTCCTTTCAGTTTGGTTACCTCAGGTGTCCCACCAAAAGAGGGATTTCAAAGCAGAGCCCTGGGGAGGGGCGAATGGACAAACCGAACTATGGTTAGTTCCAGCCACTGAGAAGCCTTCCTTGAGGACAGAACTCACGCTGAGGGTCACAATGTGTGTTTATTCTTTCTAGGCGCTCAAGCATGGGCGGGAATCATGGTCCACACTGTTGCTCCTACACTGAACGTTGGGCTCCATGCCAACCACATCTATTCTTGCCATGGGGAAGTAGTAGTTCTGATTTTTTTTTTTCATCTCTTTCACCCGCTGGGCCGTGATTGGAGTTAAGGTCTAGGTTGTGTAGTCTGAAAACCGAGCTTGGGAAGAGATGACGACTTAAGTCCATGACAGGTCCGACGTGCTCAGTGTGGAGCCAGGTCGCTGAGTGTTGGTCGGGAGGTTCAGGCCTAGGCTGCGTCAGACCAGGCATTAGTTTTCAGGGTATATTGTATAATTGGGGGAGAGTCGAGTGCCGTGCAGCTTGATCCTCATTTAGCGTTTCTGGGTAGCCCCAAGGGCAACGTTTTTCTTCTGGAGGGCAGGCAGAGTGCTGCTTTGTGGCTCCGGAATTCCCAAACTGGATGCCCTTTGGGCAAGGAGTGTGAGGACGGAAGAATGAGAACACAAGTTAGGCGTAGGTTTCGGGGCGAGGGCACGGCAGGCACTATCTGCACATCTGAATCGGGACTTCGTGCATCTGAAGTCAGGGAGGGTTCAGACCTAGGCTCAGGTTGGAGTTTCTGTCCATTATGGTCCCTTTCTTGAAGGGGGCAGCATCTCGAGGCCATGGAGGTTTACCCAGGAGGGGAGTTGGGATATGCTCCAAGCCACAAGGATTTTTTCTGATCAACAATTGAGATCTGTTGGATCGCTCCAGGATGTTTCATACGGAACGACAGCAAAGCAGGGATCGAAGGATGGAACCCTGGGCAGACTGCCTCGATTCTAACTGTCTCCTAGTAGTAACAGACAGTTTTGATATGCTAGCTCTAGGGGAGCAACGGAGGGGGCTGAGTTTGAAATGGACTCTCCTGCGGATGGGTCCTATTGTGGGTTTGTGTGCATGGAGACCTTGGCACGGGGCGGTGGCACACGGACCCTGAATGCTTCTCCTAACCAGAGGTTTTGCGTCATCTCCAAAAGACAAGTTTCCCATGTGGAGACTAGATTTGATCTGATTGGTGCCTCAGGAAAGCCCCACATGCTGATATTGGAAACCAGGCCTCTGATGAGAGATAGCAGGAAACCAAAAACAATGGACCCCATTAGGGCCTAGGGCCCTGTCCCGTTCAATCTCCTTCTCTGGGGACATCCATCTACAGGTATGAGTGGAGATGGATGCTCAGCTGGTTCCAGGCAGCCCTTGTTTGTCCTGGGCGTTCTATACTATGGGGATGGCCTTGGGGACTTTGGAGGTTTCTCCGAGTTTGTATGATTGTGGTCAATGGAAGGGGCAGAATTCCCGTGGAGTTGAGAGGCACAGACCTGATGTGTGGCTCCAGGGTCCCCAGGCTGGAGGGTGTGGAAGCCAGGAATGTGGGGATAGAAGTCTGAAAACACACACTCGGCTTGTTTTGGGGACGTAGGTATGGCAGTCCCGATCTACAGACCGTGAGGGGAACTCTTTGGGATAGGAAGAAAGAGCGAGTGTGAGGCGCTTATTCAGGCTTTTGTCTCTGGATTTTGTGTCAACGATGGGCGTGGAATGTCGGGGAGGCCTCATGGGCCATGGATGAGTCTTCCTCTCTGTGGATTTGGCCCGATCCCAATTTGGGGGTCAATCTGTGGGATGGGAGGAGTCCTTTCAGTTTGGTTACCTCCTCATCTAAAGCAGAGCACTGGGGAGGGGCGAATGGACAACACGAACTATGGTTAAAAATTGGGGCCTAGGGGCATGGCAAGCCCAATATGCCGTCTCTTGGTCCAGCCACTGAGAGACCTTACTTGGGGACTGGGCTCACGCTGAGGGTCACAATGCGTATTTGTGACCAACGCGGCCCTCAAGCATGGCGGGGTCAAAGGGCCACACTGCTATCAACTACACTGAACGTTGGGCAACACGCCAACCACAAGATTTCTTGCCATGGGGAAGGATTTCTGATTTCTGCCTCATGTTCAACCCTGGGCAGTGATTGGAGAAAACGTCTAGGTTCTGAAAGCCTGAAAACCGAAGTTGGGAAGAGATGACGACCTAAGGCTTTGGCAGGTCCGATGTGTTCAGTGTGAGTCCAGCTGGCTGGGTGTGGGTCGGGAGGTCCAGGCTCAGGCTGTGACAGAAAGGGCATGAGTGCCCAGGGCATCCTGTAGAATTGGGGTACAGTCACGTGGCGAAAAGGTTGATCCTCCTTTGGGGCTTCTGGTTAGCCCCAGAGGGCAATGTTTTTTCTTCTGGACGGCAGGCAGAGGGCTGCATTGTAGTTCTGGAATTGCCAAACTGGAGGGCTTGTGGGCCAGGAGTTGAGGACAGAAGTCTGAGAACACAAGCAACCTTAGGTTTCTGGGCGAGGGCATGGCAGGTACGCTCTGCAGAGCTGAAACGAGATCTCGTGCATCTGAAATCAGGTGAGGATCTGACGAACGCTCAGGTTGGAGTTTCTGTCCCTTATGGCCCTCTTCATGAAGAGGTGGTGGATCACGAGGCCATGGAATTTTTCCCACGATGGGAGTTGTGAGATGCTCCAAACCGTAAAGATTCTTCTGCAGGGCGATTGAGACCTGTTGGTTGGCTCCAGGACTTCCCCTACGGATCGATTCCGAGTAGGTTCTAAGGATGGATGGCTGGGAAGCCCGACTCTCATTCCTCTTGTGTCCTAGTGACAAGACAGGTTAGATCTGCTGGATCTGGGGGAGAAACTGAGAGGGTTGAGTTGAAATGGACTCTCTTGTGGATGGGTCCTAATGTGGGTTTGTGTCCATGGAGAACTTGGAATGAGGCAGTGGCACAGGGTCCCTGAAGGGTTCTCCTAACCAGAGGCTTTGACACAGCTCCAACGTGCATGATTCCCACGTGGAGACGAGATTTGTTCTGATGGGTGCCTCAAGAAACAGCCATATGCTGCTATTGGAATCCAGGCCTCTGAGGAGAGATGCCTGGACAACAAAGCAATGGATCCGATTAGGATCTAGGGGCCTGCTCATTCCAATTTACCTCTGGGGACATCTGTCCACGGGTCTAAGTGCAGGTAGATGCTCAGCTGGTGTCAGACCGCCCTTGTTTTTCCTGGGCAGTCAACACTATTGGGATGGCCCCGGGCACTTTGGAGGTTTATCATCCTATTTCTAGGTTTGTGGCCAATGGAATGGGCAGAATTCCCAGGTACAGTCCTCAGGTTTGGCTCCAAGAACCTGTGCCTGTAGGTTTTGTGGGCCAGGGCTGTGGGGACAGTTGTCTGAAAACACAAACCCCGGCTTAGGTTTCGGGTCGTAGGTATTGCAGGACTGATCTACAGACCGTGAGGAGAACTCTTCAGGATATGAACAAGGGGGCGAGTGTGTGAGACGCTTGCTCAAGATTTTGTCTCTGGATATTGTGTCACTGATGGCCGTGGAATGTCCGGGTGGCCTCATGGGCCATGGACGAGTCTTCCTCTCTGGGCATTTGGCCCGATCCCAAGAGTTTTGGGGTTATTCTTTGAGATGGGAGGAGTCCGTTTTGTTTTGTTTTTACCTCAGGTGTCCCACCAAAAGAGAGTTTCCAGGGCAGAGCCCTGGGGAGGGGCGACTGGACAACCAGAAAGCTGGTTAAAACTTGGGGCCTAGGGGCATGGCAAGCCCATTATGACGTCTAATGGTCCAGCCACTGAGAGGACTTACTAGAGGACAGGACTCACGCTGAGGGTCACAATGCGTGTTTGTGCCCTCTTCGTACTCAAGCATGGGCGGGGCCTCATGGTGAACGCTGGTTTCTCCTACACTGAACGTGGGACAACATGCCAACCACAAGGTTTCTTGCCATAGGGAAGGAGGAGTTCTGATTTCTGCATCACATTCACCCCTTGGCGGGGTGTGGAGTTAAGGTCTATGTCCTGAAGCCTGAGAAGCTAGGTTGGGAATAGATGACGAGCTAAGGCCATGGCGGGTCTGTTGTGCTCAGTGTGCGGTCAGCTGTCTGGGTGTTGGTCAGGAAGTCCGGGCTCAGGCTGTGTCAGACAGTGTATTAGTGCCCAGATTTGTCGATATAATTTGTGTACAGAAGGGTGCCGTGTAGGTCTATCCTCATTTCGGGTGTCTGGGAAGCTCCATAGGGCAACATTTTGCTTTTTATCTGGAGGGCAGGCAGAGTGCTGCCTGGTGGGTCCAGAATTGCCAAACGTGAGGTCTTGGGGGCCAGGAGTGTGAGGACGGACATTGGAGAACAGAAGTTTCACATAGGTTTAAGGGCGAGGGCAAGGCCGGCACACTCTGCAGAGCTGCATCGAGATGTCGTGCATCTGAATTCAGGGCGAGGATCAGACGTTGGCTCAGGTTGGAGTTCCTGTCCATGATTTCCCCTTCAGAAAGGGGGTGGGGGCTTCAGAAAGCCATCACGGTTTTCCCACGTTGGGAGTTGTGAGATGCTCCAAAACGCAAGGATTCCTTCTGCAGGACATTTGAGACCTTTTGGATGGGTCCAGGACGTTCCATATGGAACGACGCCAGAGCAGGGTTCTAAGGGCGGAGCCCTGGGCAAGCCGCCTCGCATCTCAATCGTCTCCTAGCGACAAGACAGGTTCTATCTGCTGGCTCTGGCGGAGCAACCGAGAAGCCAGAGTTGAAATGGACTCTCCTGCGGATGGATCCTAATGTGGGTTTGTGTCCATGGAGACCTTGGAAAGGGGTGGTGGCACCGGGCCCTGAAGGATTCTCCTAACCGGAAGTTTTGACACAGTTCCAGCCTGCTATTTTCCCATGTCGAGACAAGATTTGCCTCCGGAAAACCCCGCATGCTGGTATTTGAAAACATGCCTCTGAGGAGAGATGCCTGGAAAACAAAGCAATGGATCCGATTACGGCCTAGGGACCTGTGAGGTTCAATCTACTACCCTGGTGACATCCAACTACGGTATGAGTGGAGGTAGATGCTCAGCTGTTGTCAGACGCCCTTGTTTGTCCCGGGCGGCCTACACAATTGGGATGGCTTCAGGGACTGTGGAGGTTTCTCCTAATTTGGAGGCGTGTGGTCAAGTGAATGGGCAGAATTCCAGTGGAGTGGGCAGGCACAGACCTGATGTGTGGCTCCAGGGGCCCCAGCCTGGAGGGTGTGTGGGCCAGGAGCGTGGGGATAGAAGTCTGAAAACACTAACGCGGCTTACGTTTGGGGACATAAGTATGGCAGGCCCGATCTACAGACCGTGAGGAGAACTCTTCGGGATATGAAGAAAGAGTGAGTGTGAGGCATTTATTCAGGCTTTTGTCTCTGGATTTTGTGTCAACAATGGCCGTGGAATGTCGAGGAGGCCTCATGGGCCATGGACAAGTCTTCCTCTCTGTGGATTTGGCACGAACCCAATTGTTTTGGGTCCATCTTGGGGATGGGAGGAGTCCTTTCAGTTTGGTTACCTCAGGTGTCCCACCAAAAGAGGGATTTCAAAGCAGAGCCCTGGGGAGGGGCGAATGGACAAACCGAACTATGGTTAGTTCCAGCCACTGAGAGGCCTTCCTTGAGGACAGAACTCACGCTGAGGGTCACAATGTGTGTTTTTATGCTTTCTAGGCGCTCAAGCATGGGCGGGAATCATGGTCCACACTGTTGCTCCTACACTGAACGTTGGGCTCCATGCCAACCACCTCTATTCTTGCCATGGGGAAGTAGTAGTTTCTGATTTTTTTCATCTCTTTCACCGCTGGGCCGTGATTGGAGTTAAGGTCTAGGTTGTGTAGTCTGAAAACCGAGCTTGGGAAGAGATGACGACTTAAGTCCATGACAGGTCCGACGTGCTCAGTGTGGAGCCAGGTCGCTGAGTGTTGGTCGGGAGGGTTCAGGCCTAGGCTGCGTCAGACCAGGCATTAGTTTTCAGGGTATATTGTATAATTGGGGGAGAGTCGAGTGCCGTGCAGCTTGATCCTCATTTAGCGTTTCTGGGTAGCCCCAAGGGCAACGTTTTTCTTCTGGAGGGCAGGCAGAGTGCTGCTTTGTGGCTCCGGAATTCCCAAACTGGATGCCCTTTGGGCAAGGAGTGTGAGGACGGAAGAATAAGAACACAAGTTAGGCGTAGGTTTCGGGGCGAGGGCACGGCAGGCACTATCTGCACATCTGAATCGGGACTTCGTGCATCTGAAGTCAGGGAGGGTTCAGACCTAGGCTCAGGTTGGAGTTTCTGTCCATTATGGTCCTTTCTTGAAGGGGGCAGCATCTCGAGGCCATGGAGGTTTACCCAGGAGGGGAGTTGGGATATGCTCCAAGCCACAAGGATTTTTTCTGATCAACAATTGAGATCTGTTGGATCGCTCCAGGATGTTTCATACGGAACGACAGCAAAGCAGGGATCGAAGGATGGAACCCTGGGCAGACTGCCTCGATTCTAACTGTCTCCTAGTTAATAGACAGTTTTGATATGCTAGCTCTAGGGGAGCAACGGAGGGGGCTGAGTTGAAATGGACTCTCCTGCGGATGGGTCCTATTGTGGGTTTGTGTGCATGGAGACCTTGGCACGGGGCGGTGCCACACGGACCCTGAATGCTTCTCCTAAGCAGAGGTTTTGCATCATCTCCAAAAGACAAGTTTCCCATGTGGAGACTAGATTTGATCTGATTGGTGCCTCAGGAAAGCCCCACATGCTGATATTGGAAACCAGGCCTCTGATGAGAGATAGCAGGAAACCAAAACAATGGACCCCATTAGGGCCTAGGGCCCTGTCCCGTTCAATCTCCTTCTCTGGGGACATCCATCTACAGTATGAGTGGAGATGGATGCTCAGCTGGTTCCAGGCAGCCCTTGTTTGTCCTGGGCGTTCTATACTATGGGGATGGCCTTGGGGACTTTGGAGGTTTCTCCGAGTTTGTATGATTGTGGTCAATGGAAGGGGCAGAATTCCCGTGGAGTTGAGAGGCACAGACCTGATGTGTGGCTCCAGGGTCCCCAGGCTGGAGGGTGTGGAAGCCAGGAATGTGGGGATAGAAGTCTGAAAACACACACTCGGCTTGTTTTGGTGACGTATGTATGGCAGTCCCGATCTACAGACCGTGAATGGATCTCTTTGGAATAGGAAGAAAGAGCGAGTGTGAGGCGCTTATTCAGGCTTTTGGCTCTGGATTTTGTGTCAACGATGGGCGTGGAATGTCGGGGTGGCCTCATGGGCCATGGATGAGTCTTCCTCTCTGTGGATTTGGCCTGATCCCAATTTGGGGGTCAATCTGTGGGATGGGAGGAGTCCTTTCAGTTTGGTTACCTCATTCTAAAGCAGAGCACTGGGGAGGGGCGAATGGACAACACGAACTATGGTTAAAAGTTGGGGCCTAGGGGCATGGCAAGCCCAATATGCCGTCTCTTGGTCCAGGCACTGAGAGACCTTACTTGGAGACTGGGCTCACGCTGAGGGTCACAATGCGTATTTGTGACCAACGCGGCCCTCAAGCATGGCTGGGTCAAAGGGCCACACTGCTATCAACTACACTGAACGTTGGGCAACACGCCAACCACAAGATTTCTTGCCATGGGGAAGGATTTCAGATTTCTGCCTCATGTTCAACCCTGGGCAGTGATTGGAGAAAACGTCAAGGTTCTGAAGCCTGAAAACCGAATTGGGAAGAGATGACGTTGGGTCAGTGTTAGGGTTAGACGTCTTTGGAGTCAGGGTTAGCGTAAGGCTTAGGGTAGGGGTCAGGGTTAGGGTTAGGTTCATGGTTAGGTTTAGTGTCATGATCACAGTAGGTTCAGGGTTAGCCTTACGGTCAGAGTCAGGGTCAGGGTCAGTGTTAGGCTGACAGTTAGGTTTATGTCCAGGCAGGGTCATGATCAGATTTACGGTCCGGTCCAAGTTTTGGTTTGGGGGCAAGGTCATTTCAGGTCAGGGTTAGGTTTTGGACAGGTTTAGTGTCAAGGTTAGGGTCAGGGTCAGGTTTAGGTTCATGGTTATGGTAAGGTCAGCTTTATTTTTAGGTTCTGTTTCATGAGTAGGTTCAGGATCAGGGTTAGCTTTAGGGTTACTAATCTGTTCAGGATCACGGATTGAGTCAGAGTTAGGTTTACAGTCAGGTTTAGGGTCAGTATTAAGGTCAAGGCCAGGGTCCGTTTTAAGGTAAAGGCCTGACATAGGCAAAGTACAGAGTTAGGGTTATGATCAGGTTCAGGGAGAGGGTCAGGATTATTGTTAAAGTGTGGTTAGGTTTAGGGTTAGAGGTAGGTTGCGTGTTGGGGTTAGACCGGGTTAGGGTCAGTGTCAGGAATAATGTTAGGGGTTAGGTTTAGGGTTAGGTTCAGCGTTAGGTTTCGGGTCAGGGCCCGTGTTAGTGTCAGGGTCAGGGTTTCGTTTAGGGTTAGAGATAGGTTCAGGCTTACTTTCAGTGTCAGGTTTATTGTTAGGGTGAGGGTCAGGGTCACTGTTAGGGTCAGGCTTAGGTTTCTGGTCTTTGCCTGGGTCGGGGTCAGGGTGAAGTCTAGGGCCAGTGTCAGGTTTACGGTCAGGATCAGGTATTTGTTTAAAGTCCACATTCGTGTCAGGGACAGGGTTATGTAGTGGTCATTGTTAGGTTCATGGTTAGGTTAAGGGTCAGGTCCAGTGTCCGGTTTAGGGTCAGGGTCTGGTATAGGCAAATTTCAGGGTTAGGGTTATGATCAGAGTCAGGTATAGGGTCAGGGTTTATTGTTAATGTTTAGGGATAGTTCTACATTTAGCGTTAGGTTGACGGTTAGGGTTAGAACTTGTTGGGGTCAGGGTCCGTGGTAGGGTTAGGGGTTTGTGTTAGGGTTAGGTTCAGAGATACGTTTCGGGGGAGGGCCCATGTTAGTGTCAGGGTCAGGGTTACATTTAGGGTCAGAGTTAGTTTCAGTCTCACAGTCAGGGTCAGGTTTAGTGTTCAGTTGATTTCACGGTCACTGTAAGGGTCAGGGTTAGGTTATCGTCATGGTCTGGGTCAGGGTCAGGGTGAAGATTAGCACCAGTGTCCTGTTTAGGGTCAGGTTCAGGTATTGGTTTAAAAGTCCACATTCGGGTCTGGGACAGGTTTATGTAGTTGTCAGAGTTAGTGTCAAGGTTAGGATTAGGGTCAGAGTCAGGGTCCGGTAAATGTCAGGGCCAGGGTCAGGTTGAGGGTCAGGCTTTCGTATAGGGTCAATGTTCGCTTCACTGTCACAGTTAGGTTTTGTCGGTAGGGTTTGGGATTGGGGTTAGGGTTAGAGTTAGAAGTAGGGTTATGTTTAGGATTAGGGATATAGATATCGTAAGGTCAGGGTTAGGGTTTTTGTTTAGGTTAGGGTTTAGTGTTAAGGTCAGGGTCAGCATGATGTGTAGGTTCAGGGTCCTTGTTAGGGTCATGGTTAGAGTTACCATTAGGTTTAGGGTTAAGGTCAAGCACAAGTCACGGTCAGGATTAGGTTTAGGGTCCGGGTTAGGTCAGCGTCAGGGTTAGGATTAGAGTCAGGGTCAGGGTCCTGGTTAGGTTTGAGTCATGGTTACGGTAATGTCAGAGTTAGGCTAAGGTTCAGGGTCCACATCAGGGTCAGTGTCAGGCTTAGGTTTATGTTTAGGGTTCAGGTCAGGATCACAGTCAGGGTCAGGGTCAGGGTCAGGGTCAGGGCTTGGGTTGGGTTAGGGTTTGGGGCAGTCTCACAGTCAGTCAGGGTCAGGGTCAGGGTTAGTGGTTACTGTTAGGGTTAGCCCTGATCCTGGGTCATGGACCCATCCGTTCAGGGTCTCAGGATAAACCCTGGGCAGAAGGGTGTAGACCCTACACCCGATCCCTCTTAACCAGCCTTAAACTGGGGTGTGAACATGACTTGACCACCAGATATCTAAGCCCTCATCAGCCTGATCCTGCTTGGGGCATCTCCACCCTCGATGGCATAGCCAGGACCTCTTTACACACAGACACACAGACACACAGAGGCACCCCCCACACACACACACACACCCACACACACAGCGGGGAGGAGACCTAAGCCTATACGAGTGGATCAGAAGGTGTGGGACTCTCTGATCTGAGCCCCCTGGTGTCACCTTTTGATTTTTTAGCCAAAGGGCCTGAGGCATTGGGGAAACCTGATATGACCTGCCAGGGAGGGGACGTGTCAGACGGGCCAGGTCTCTTCTCCCTGCATTCTCTCGGCTTCAGTACAGCAGCAGAAGAACATGTCGCTTCCTTTAGGATGTGCCTAGATAGAGCTGGGGAGGGCGTTTCTCTGTAATGGATGCCTGGATACGTGGGTTCCAATTCCGTTGGGCCCTTCGTCAAGGAAGTGAGGTCACCACTGCCTGGGGGTTCCTTACCGAACTTCCTGCTCCACCAGAGCTCCCTGAGCCGCCGGTCCCCACGCTGCTCAAGGCTCACACTCCACTCAATGCAGTGCCCATCCTGTGACCCCCATACAGCCTCCCCACAGCCCCTGGGAGGCCTGCGTGCAGCTGTTTTCCCCACTGGATGGAAAAGAGCTGGATTTAGACCAGGTTAGTGTTAGGGTTAGGGTTAAGAAAGAATTAGGGGTCAGGGTTAGGGTTAGACGTCTTTGGGGTCAGGGTTAGCATAAGGCTTAGGGTAGGGGTCAGGGTTAGGGTTAGGTTCATGGTTAGGTTTAGGGTCTGGCTCACAGTAGGTTCAGGATTAGCGTTACGGTCAGAGTCAGGCTCAGGGTCAGTGTTAGGCTCACGGTTACGTTTAGGGTAAGATTCAGGGTCATGGTCAGTTTTCGGGTCAGGTTCAAGTTTTGGTTTGGGGGCAAGGTCATGTCAGGTCAGGGTTAGGTTTGGGACAGGTTTAGTGTCAGGGTTAGGGTCAGGGTCAGGGTTAGGTTCATGGTTATGGTAAGGTCAGCTTTATGTTTAGGTTCTGTTTTATGAGTAGATTCAGGATCAGGGTTAGCTTTAGGGTTACTAATCTGTTCAGGCTCACGGATTGGGTCAGAGTTAGGTTTACAGTCAGGGTTAGGGTCAGTGTTAAGGTCAAGGCCAGGGTCAGTTTTAAGGTTAAGTTCTGACATAGGCAATGTTCAGAGTTAGGGTTATGATCAGGTTCAGGGAGAGGGTCAGGATAATTGTTAAAGTGGGGTTAGAGTAAGGCTTAGGGGTAGGTTGAGAGTTAGGTTAGACTGGGTTAGGGTCAGTGTCAGGGATAATGTTTAGGGGTTTTTTTTTAGGGTTAGGTTCAGCGTTAGGTTTCGGGTCAGGGCCCGTGTTAGTGTCAGGGTCACGGTTACGTTTAAGGTTAGAGATAAGTTCAGGCTCACATTCAGTGTCAGGTTTAGTGTTAGGGTGAGGGTCAGGGTCACTGTTAGGGTCAGACTTAGGTTTCTGGTCTTTGCCTGGGTCGGGGACAGGGTGAAGTCTAGGACCAGTGTCAGGTTTACGGTCAGGATCAGGTATTGGTTTAAAGTACACATTCGGGTCAGGGACAGGGTTAGGTAGTGGTCATTGTTAGGTTCATGGTTAGGTTAAGGGTCAGGGCCAGTGTCCGGTTTAGGGTCAGGGTCTGGTATAGGCAAAGTTCAGGGTTAGGGTTATGATCTTAGTCAGGTATAGGGTCAGGGTTATTGTTAAAGTTTAGGGTTAGTTTTATGTTTAGCGTTAGGTTGACGGTTAGGGTTAGAACTTGTTAGGGTCAGGGTCCGTGGTAGGGGTTACGGGTTAGTGTTAGGGTTAGGTTCAGATATAGGATTCGAGGGAGGGCCCATGTTAGTGTCAGGGTCAGGGTTACATTTAGGGTTTGACTAGGGTTCAGTCTCACATTCAGGGTCAGGTTTAGTGTTCAGTTGATTGTCGGGGTCACTGTAAGGGTCAAGGTTAGGTTATCGTCATGGTCTGGGTCAGGGTCAGGGTGAAGTTTAGCACCAGTGTCCTGCTTAGGGTCAGGTTCAGGTATTGGTTTAAAGTCCACATTCGGGTCAGGGACAGGGTTATGTAGTGGTCAGAGTTAGTGTCAAGGTTAGGATTAGGGTCAGAGTCAGGGTCAGGTAAAGGTCAGGGCCAGGGTCAGGTTGAGGGTCAGGCTTTCGTATAGGGTCAATGTTTGGATCAGTGTCACAGTTAGGTTTTGGCAGTAGGGTTTGAGATTGGGGTTAGGGTTAGGGTTAGAAGTAGGGTTATGGTTAGGGTTAGGGATAGACAGCGGAAGGTCAGGGTTACGGTTTGGTTTTAGGTTAGGGGTTAGTGTTAAGGTCAGGGTCAGCATGATGTGTAGGTTCAGGGTCCTTTTTAGGGTCACGGTTAGAGTTACCATTAGGTTTAGGGTTAGGGTCAAGCACACTGTCACGTTCAGGGGTAGGGTTAGGGTCCGGGTTAGGTCAGCATCAGGGTTAGGATTAGGGTCAGGGTCAGGGTCCTGGTTAGGTTTGAATCATGGTTATGGTAATGTCAGAGTTAGGTTTAGGTTCAGGGTCCACATCAGGGTCAGTGTCAGGCTTAGGTTAGGTTTAGGGTTCAGGTCAGGATCACAGTCAGGGTCAGGGTCAGGGTCAGGGGTCAGGGCTTGGGTTAGGGTTTTGGGGCAGGCTCATATCAGTGTCAGGGTCAGGGTTAGTGGTTACTGTTAGGGTTAGCCCCGCTCCTGGGTCATGGACCCGTCCCTTCAGGGTCTCAGGATAAACCCTGGGGCAGAATGGTATAGACCCTACACCCGATCCCACTTAACCTGCCTTAAAACTGGGGTGTGAACATGACTTGCCCACGAGACATCTACCTCCCTCATCAGCCTGATCCTGCTTGGGGCATCTCCACCCAGGATGGCATGGCCAGGTCCTCTTTACACACAGACACACAGACACCCAGAGGCACACACACACACACACACACACACACACACACACACACACACACACAGAGGAGACCTAGGGCTACACAAGTGGATAAGAGGTGTGGGACTCTCTGACTCTGAGCCCCCTGGTGTCACCTTTTAAATTATTAGTCAAAGGGCCTGAGGTGATGGGGAAACCTGATATGACCTGCCAGGTAGGGGACGTGTCAGACGGGCCAGCTCTCTTCTCCCTGCATCCTCTCGGCTTTAGTACAACAGAGAACATGTCGCTTCCTTTAGGTTGTGCCTAGAAATGAGCTGGGCATGGCGGTTTTCTCTGTAATGGGGTGCCTGGATATGTGGGTTCCAATTCCCTTGGGCTCGGTCATCAAGGAAGTGAGGTCACCACTGCCTGGGGGCTCCTTACCAAACTTCCTGCTCCACCAGAGCTCCCTGAGCCGCCGGTCCCCAAGCTGCTCAAGGCTCACACTCCACTCAATGCAGTGCCCATCCTGTGACCCCCCATACAGCCTCCCCCACAGCCCCTGGGAGGCCTGCGTGCAGCTGTTTTCCCCGCTGGAGGGAACAGAGCTGGTTTTAGACCAGGTTAGTGTTAGGGTTAGGGTTAAGAATGACTTAGGGTCAGGGTTAGGGTTAGACGTCTTTGGGGTCAGGGTTAGCGTAAGGCTTAGGGTAGGGGTCAGGGTTAGGGTTAGGTTCATGGTCAGGTTTAGGGTCAGGATCACAGTAGGTTCAGGGTTAGCGTTACAGGCAGAGTCAGGCTCAGGGTCAGTGTTAGGCTCACAGTTGGGTTTAGGGTCAGGTTCAGGGTCATGGTCAGTTTTAGGGTCAGGTTCAAGTTTTGGTTTGGGGGCAAGGTCATGTCAGGTCAGGGTTAGGTTTGGGACAGGTTTAGTGTCAGGGTTAGGGTCAGGGTCAGGGTTAGGTTCATGGTTATGGTAAGGTCAGCTTTATGTTTAGTTTCTGTTTTATGAGTAGATTCAGGATCAGGGTTAGCTTTAGGGTTACTAATCTGTTCAGGCTCACGGATTGGGTCAGAGTTAGGTTTACAGTCAGGGTTAGGGTCAGTGTTAAGGTCAAGGCCAGGGTCAGTTTTAAGGTTAAGTTCTGACGTAGGCAAAGTTCAGAGTTAGGGTTATGATCAGGTTCAGGGAGAGGGTCAGGATAATTGTTAAATTGGGGTTAGGGTTATGGTTAGAGGTAGGTTGAGGGGTTGGATTAGACCGGGTTAAGGTCAGTGTCAGGGATATATTAGGGGTTAGTTTTAGGGTTATGTTCAGCATTAGGTTTCAGGTCAGGGCCCGTGTTAGTGTCAGGGTCAGGATTACGTTTAGGGTTAGAGTTAGGTTCAGGCTCACATTCAGTGTCAGGGTTAGTGTTAGGGTCAGGGAAAGGTCTGTGACAGGGTTAGGATTAGGGTCAGGGTATGGGTCATGGTGAGGTATTAGTCATATTTTCGTTAATGTCAGAGTTAGGTTTAGGTTCAGGGTCCACATCAGGGTCCTTGCCAGGCTTAGGTTTCTGTTTATGGTTCAGGTAAGGATCACAGTAAGGGTCAGGGTCAGAGTCAGGGTCAGGGCTTGGGTTAGGGTTTGGGGCAGGCTCACAGTCAGTGTCAGGGTCAGGGTTAGTGGTTACTGTTATGGTTAGCCCCGCTCCTGAGTCATGGACTCATCCATTCAGGGTCTCAGGATAAACCCTGGGCAGAAGGGTGTAGACCCTACAACTGATCCCACTTAAGCAGCCTTAAACTGGGGTGTGAACATGACTTACCCACCAGACATCTAACCCCATATCAGCCTCATCCTGCTTGGGGCATCTCCACCCAGGATGGCATGGCCAGGTACTCTTTACACACAGACACACAGACACCCAGAGGCACTCGCACTCATACACACACACACACACACACACACACACACACACACAGGGAGAGAGACAGGGAGGACACCTAGGGCTACACCCATAGATCAGAAGGTGTGGGACTCTCCGACTCTGAGCCCACTGGTGTCACCTTTTGATTTTATTAGCCAAAGGGCCTGAGGGCGTTGGGGAAACCTGATATGACCTGCCAGGGAGGGGACGTGTCTGGCGGGCGAGCTCACTTCTCCCTGCATCCTCTGGGCTTCAGTACAGTAGAAGAACGTGGTGCTTCCTTTAGGATGTTCCTAGATAGATCTGGGGAGGGCGTTTCTCTGTAATGGGATGCCTGGATACGTGGGTTCCAATTGCGTTGGGCTCTGTCGTCAGGAAAGTGAGGTCACGAATGCCTGGGGGTTCCTTACCAAACTTCCTGCTCCACCAGAGCTCCCTGAGCCGCCGGTCCCCACGCTGCTCAAGGCTCACACTCCACTCAAAGCAGTGCCCATCCATTGACCCACATACAGCCTCCTCCCAGACCCTGGGAGGCCTGGGTGCAGCTGTTTTCCCCCGCTGGAGGGAACAGAGCTGGGGTTTAGACCAGCTTAGTGTTAGGGTTAGGGCTAAGAAAGACGTAGGGTCAGGTTTAGGGTTAGACATCTTTGGGGTCAGGGTTAGCGTAAGGCTTAGGGTAGGGGTCAGGGTTAGGGTTAGGTTCATGGTTAGGTTTAGGGTCAGGATCACAGTAGGTTCAGGGTTAGCGTTACAGTCAGAGTCAGGGTCAGGGGTCAGTGTTAGGCTGACGGTTAGGTTTATGTCCAGGCAGGGTCATGGTCAGATTTACGGTCAGGTTCAAGTTTTGGTTTGGTGGCAAGGTTCATGTCAGGGTCAGGGTTAGGTTTGGGACAGGTTAGGCTTAGAGGTAGATTGAGGGTTAGGGTTAGACTGGGTTAGGGTCAGTGTCAGGGATAATGTTAGGGGTTTTTTTTAGGGTTAGGTTCAGCCTTAGCTTTCGGGTCAGGGGCCCATGTTAGTGTCAGGGTCAGGGTTACGTTTAGGGTTAGAGTTAGGGTCAGGCTCACATTCAGTGTCAGGTTTAGTGTTAGTTTTCAGCGTCAGGGTCATTGTTTGGGTCAGAGTTAAGTTTATTGGTCTTTGCCTGGGTCGGGGTCAGGGGTGAAGTCTAGGGCCAGTGTCAGGTTTACGTAGGATCAGGTATTGGTTTAAAAGTCCACATTCGGGTCAGGGACAGGGTTATATTGTGGTCATTGTGAGGGTCATGGTTAGGTTTAGGGTTATCAGGGTGGAGGGTGATTTAGGGTCAGGGTCTGGTATAGGCAAAGTTCCGGGTTAGAGTTATGATCATTATCAGGTATAGGGTCATGGTTATTGTTTAAGTTTAGGGTTAGTGTTAGGGTTAGCGTTAGGTTTGACTGTTAGGTTTAGAAACTTGTTAGGGTCAGTGTCCGTGGTAGGTTTAGGGGTTAGTGTTAGGGTTAGGATCAGCAATAGGATTCGAGTAGGGCCAGTGTCAGCGTCAGGGTCAGGGTTACATTTATGGTTCGAGTTAAGGTTAGGGTCAGGCTCACAGTCAGGGTCAGGTTTAGTTTTCAGGTCAGGGTCGGGGTCACTGTTAGGGTCAAGGTTAGGTTTATGGTCATGGTCTGGGTCACGCTCAGGGTGAAGTTTTTAGCACCAGTGTCTGGTTGAGGGTCAGGTTCAGGTTGGTTTAAAATCCACTTTTGGGTCAGGGGTAACAGGTTTATGTAGTGGTCAGTGTTAGTGTCATGGTTTGGATTAGGGTCAGGGTCACGGTCAGATGAAGGTCCAAGGGGCCAGGGTCAGGTTGAGGGTCAGGCTTTGGTAGAGGGTCAATATTCGGTTCAGTGTCATACTTAGGTTTTTGGGTGGTAGGGGTTGGGATGGGGTTGGGTTAGATTTATATAAGTAGGGTTATGGTTAGGGTGGGTGAGACAGCATAAGGTCAGGGTTAGGGTTTTGGTTTAGGGTAGGGGTTAGTGTTAGGTTCAGGGTCAGCATGAGGTGTAGGTTCAGGGTCCTTATTAGGGTCATGGTTAGAGTTACCCTATAAGGTTTAGGGTTAGGGTCAATTCAAGTCAACGATCAGGGTTAGGGTTAGGGGTCCGGGTTAGGTCAGCGTCAGGGTTAGGATTAGGGTCAGGTGGTCAGGGGTCCTGGTTAGGTTTGAGGGTCATGGTTACGGTAATGTCAGAGTTAGGGTTTAGGTTCAGGGGTCCACATCAGGGTCAGTGTCAGGCTTAGGTTTAGGGTTTAGGGTTCAGGTCAGGATCACAGTCAGGGGTCAGGGTCAGGGTCAGGGTCAGGGCTTGGGTTAGGGTTTGGGGCAGTCTCACAGTCAGTCAGGGTCAGGGTCAGGGTTAGTGGTTACTGTTAGGGTTAGCCCTGATCCTGGGTCATGGACCCATCCGTTCAGGGTCTCAGGATAAACCCTGGGCAGAAGTGGTATGACCTGTAGACCCTACACCCGATCCCACTTAACTACCACCTTAAACTGGGGTGTGAACATGCCTTGCCCACCAGACATTCTATCCTAAACTCCTCATCAGCCTGATCCTGTTTTGGGGGCATCTCCACCCTCGATGGGCATAGCCAGGACCTCTTTACACACAGACACAACACAGACACACAGAGGCACCCCCCCACACACACACACACACGCGGGTAAGAGACCTAAGCCTATACGAGTGGATCAGAAGGTGTGGGACTCTCTGATCTGAGCCCCCTGGTGTCACCTTTTGATTTTTTAGCCAAAGGGCCTGAGGCGCATTGGGGAAACCTGATATGACCTGCCAGGGAGGGGGACTTGTCCGACGGGCCAGGTCTCTTCTCCCTGGCATTCCTCTCGGCTTCAGTACAGCAGAAGAACATGTCGCTTTCCTTTAGGATGTGCCTAGATAGAGCTGGGGAGGGCCGTTTCTCTGTAATGGGATGCCTGGATACGTGGGTTCCAATTCCCGTTGGGCCCTTCGTCAAGGAAGTGAGGTCACCACCTGCCTGGGGGGTTCCTTACACTCAACACTTTCCTGCTCCACCAGAGCTCCCTGAGCCGCTGGTCCCCACGCTGCTCAAGGCTCACACACCACTCAATGCAGTGCCCATCCTAGTGCCCCCATACAGCCTCCCCCCAGCCCAACCTGGGAGGCACTGCGTGCAGCTGTTTTCCCTCCCCGCTGGAGGGAACGAGCTGGGTTTAGAACCTGCCGGTTAGTGTTATGTTTAGGGTTATAAACGAAGATTAGGGTCAGGGGTAGGTTTAGGGTTCAGACTTCTTTGGGGTCAGCTTAGCATAAGGCTTAGGGTAAGGGGTCAGGGGTTAGGGTTAGGTTTCATGTTATGTTTAGGTCTCAGGATCACAGTAGGTTTCACAGGGTTATCGTTACGTCAGTGTGTCAGGTCAGGGTCAGTGATTAGGCTCAAGGGTTAAGTTTAGGGTCAGGTTCAGGGTGTCATGGTCAGTTTTAGGGTCAGGTTCAAGGTTTTTGGGTTGAGGGGCAAGGTCATGTCAGGTCAAGGGTTAGGTTTGGGACAGGTTTAGTGTTCAGGTTAGGGTCAGGGTCAGGGTTAGGTTCATGGTTTATGGTAAGGTCAGCTTTATGTTTAGGTTCTGTTTTATGAGTAGATTCAGGATCAGGTTGCTTTAGGGTGTACTAATCTGTTCAGGCTCACGGATTGGGTTTTCAGAGTTAGGTTTACAGTCAGGGTTTGGGTCAGTATTAAGGTCAAGGGCAAGTCAGGTCAGTTTTAAAGGTTAGTTCTGACATAGGCAATGTTCAGAGCAGAGTTAGGGTTTGATCAGGTTCAGAGCCTTTAGGGTCAGGATAATTGTTAAAGTGAGGTTTAGAGGTTAGGCTTATTAAGGATAGGTTGGAGGGTTTAGGGTTCGGTTAGACTGGGTTTAGGGGGGGTTCAGCAGTGTCAGGGATAAATGTTAGGGGTTTTTTTTTTTAGGGTTTTAGGTTTCATCCTTAGGTTTCGTGTCAGGGGCAGGGGGCCCATGTTACTGTCAGGGTCAGGGGTTACCCTCGTTTAGGGGGTTAGAGTTAGGAGTCCTAGGGCTCTTTCATACAGTGTAGTTGTAGAAAGGTTTAGTGTTAGTTTCAAGGGTCCAGGTGTCATTGTTTGGGGGTCCAGGAGTTTATTTTTTATGGTCTTTGCACTGGGTCGGGTCAGGGTGAAGGTCTAGGGGCCAAGTGTCATGTTTATGGTAGGACTCATGGTATTGGTTTAAAGAAGTCCACATTCGGGTCAGGGTCGGGTTTTATTGTGGTCATTGTGGAGGGTCATGGTTAGGTTTAGGGTCAGTGTGTGAGGGTGTTGATTTAGGGTCAGGGTCTGGTATAGGCAAAGTCCGGGTTAGGGTTATGATCATTATCAGGTATAGGGTCATGGTTATTGTTTAAGTTTAAGGGTTAGTGTTAGGGTTAGCGTTAGGTTGAGTGATGTGGAGGGTTAAGAATTTGTTAGGGTCAGTGTCCGTGGTAGGTTGTTTAGGGGTTAGTGTTAGGGTTAGCATCAGCGATAAGGATTTCGAGGAAGGTCCAGTGTTCAGCGCAGGGTCAGAGTTTACATTTATGGTTCGAGTTAAGGTCAGGCTCACAGTCATGGTCGGTTTTCAGGTTTAGTTTTCAGGTCAGGGTCGGGGTCACTGTTAGTGGTCCAAGGTTAGGTTTATGTTTGGTCATGGTCTGGGTCAGCGCTCAGGGTGAATTTTGAGTTAGCACCAGTGTCAGGTTGAGGGTCCAGGTTCAGTTTGGGTTTAAAATCCACATTCGGGATCAGGCAGGGAAGTGGTTTTATGTAGTGGTTTAGTGTACGTGTCATGGTTTGGGTCATTAAGAGGTCAGGGTCACGGTCAGATTGAAGGTCAAGGACCAGGGTTCAGGTTGAGGGTCAGGCTTTGGGTATAGGGTCAATATTCGGATTCAGTGTCACACTTAGGTTTTGGGCGTAGGGTTTGGGGATGGGGTTTGGGTTAGATTTTAGAAGTAGGGTTATGGTTAGGGTGGGTTAGACAGCATAAGGTCAGGGGTTAGGGTTTGGTTTAGGGTAGGGGTTAGTGTTAGGGT